>NW_028239143.1:0-149993 GCF_036417535.1 Chlamydotis macqueenii
TCACAAAGCTCATTGCGGCTTTCGCGGTTCGAGTTGTGCATCGCCGGAGCTCTGCGGGAAAGAGCGAGAGAAGAGCCGCGAAAGCTCCGAGTGCGGCCAGCTCGCGTGTAGCCGCGAATGTGCGCTGTTCGCCGGCTGCAGGGCGACTGCCTCTGCGCGGCTGCTTCCAAGTTGACGGTAACTGCCAGCGTGCTAGCTGTGTAGGACAGTGAAGAGGCTGACGCGTGTGTGTCCGTAGAGCTGCTAGAAAGCGTACGTGACGAGCAGGAAGGGCTTTCAGAGCAGCCGGTTCTCGTCATGCACAGTCGCCACACATCCGCACTTTTAGTGCCTCAGAACCCCGGACAGCTTGCAAAACACGGCTGTAACTGTCCCAGCGCAAGCTGTTCAGGAAAGCACAGAAACGCGATGTTCGCGTGCTTTTTAGCGCTGCTCGCAAGAAGCCTCCGGAGCAGGCACTTCTCGTGCAGCAACAACCGTGCCTGCTACGATCTTTCCTAGCCTCTTTTCCTCCGGGCAGCCGGCTTGAGCTGATGTGAAGTGTTGGTGGGCAAATCATCCAGAGAAGCGTCGCAATGCTTCTGGGCTGTTAGCAAGAGCTTTCCTTGCTGAGCCTTTTCACGTTGGAGATTAGCTGGACATTTTGCCGGTTTAGTGCCTTGTTTCTTCTGCGCAGCTTGCACAAAGCTCATTGCGGCTTTCGCGGTTCGAGTTGTGCATCGCCGGAGCTCTGCGGGAAAGAGCGAGAGAAGAGCCGCGAAAGCTCCGAGTGCGGCCAGCTCGCGTGTAGCCGCGAATGTGCGCTGTTCGCCGGTTGCAGGGCGACTGCCTTCTGCGCGGCTGCTTCCAAGTTGACGGTAACTGCCAGCGTGCTAGCTGTGTAGGACAGTGAAGAGGCTGACGCGTGTGTGTCCGTAGAGCTGCTAGAAAGCGTACGTGACGAGCAGGAAGGGCTTTCAGAGCAGCCGGTTCTCGTCTTGCACAGTCGCCACACATCCGCACTTTTAGTGCCTCAGAACCCCGGACAGCTTGCAAAACACGGCTGTAACTGTCCCAGCGCAAGCTGTTCAGGAAGCACAGAAACGCGATGTTCGCGTGCTTTTAGCGCTGCTCGCAAGAAGCCTCCGGAGCAGGCACTTCTCGTGCAGCAACAACCGTGCCTGCTACGATCTTTCCTAGCCTCTTTTCCTCCGGGCAGCCGGCTTGAGCTGATGTGAAGTGTGGTGGGCAAATCATCCAGAGAAGCGTCGCAATGCTTCTGGGCTGTTAGCAAGAGCTTTTCCTTGCTGAGCCTTTTCACGTTGGAGATTAGCTGGACATTTGCCGGTTTAGTGCCTTGTTTCTTCTGCGCAGCTTGCACAAAGCTCATTGCGGCTTTCGCGGTTCGAGTTGTGCATCGCCGGAGCTCTGCGGGAAAGAGCGAGAGAAGAGCCGCGAAAGCTCCGAGTGCGGCCAGCTCGCGTGTAGCCGCGAATGTGCGCTGTTCGCCGGTTGCAGGGCGACTGCCTTCTGCGCGGCTGCTTCCAAGTTGACGGTAACTGCCAGCGTGCTAGCTGTGTAGGACAGTGAAGAGGCTGACGCGTGTGTGTCCGTAGAGCTGCTAGAAAGCGTACGTGACGAGCAGGAAGGGCTTTCAGAGCAGCCGGTTCTCGTCTTGCACAGTCGCCACACATCCGCACTTTTAGTGCCTCAGAACCCCGGACAGCTTGCAAAACACGGCTGTAACTGTCCCAGCGCAAGCTGTTCAGGAAAGCACAGAAACGCGATGTTCGCGTGCTTTTAGCGCTGCTCGCAAGAAGCCTCCGGAGCAGGCACTTCTCGTGCAGCAACAACCGTGCCTGCTACGATCTTTCCTAGCCTCTTTTCCTCCGGGCAGCCGGCTTGAGCTGATGTGAAGTGTTGGTGGGCAAATCATCCAGAGAAGCGTCGCAATGCTTCTGGGCTGTTAGCAAGAGCTTTCCTTGCTGAGCCTTTTCACGTTGGAGATTAGCTGGACATTTGCCGGTTTAGTGCCTTGTTTCTTCTGCGCAGCTTGCACAAAGCTCATTGCGGCTTTCGCGGTTCGAGTTGTGCATCGCCGGAGCTCTGCGGGAAAGAGCGAGAGAAGAGCCGCGAAAGCTCCGAGTGCGGCCAGCTCGCGTGTAGCCGCGAATGTGCGCTGTTCGCCGGTTTGCAGGGCGACTGCCTTCTGCGCGGCTGCTTCCAAGTTGACGGTAACTGCCAGCGTGCTAGCTGTGTAGGACAGTGAAGAGGCTGACGCGTGTGTGTCGTAGAGCTGCTAGAAAGCGTACGTGACGAGCAGGAAGGGCTTTCAGAGCAGCCGGTTCTCGTCTTGCACAGTCGCCACACATCCGCACTTTTAGTGCCTCAGAACCCCGGACAGCTTGCAAAACACGGCTGTAACTGTCCCAGCGCAAGCTGTTCAGGAAAGCACAGAAACGCGATGTTCGCGTGCTTTTAGCGCTGCTCGCAAGAAGCCTCCGGAGCAGGCACTTCTCGTGCAGCAACAACCGTGCTGCTACGATCTTTCCTAGCCTCTTTTCCTCCGGGCAGCCGGCTTGAGCTGATGTGAAGTGTTGGTGGGCAAATCATCCAGAGAAGCGTCGCAATGCTTCTGGGCTGTTAGCAAGAGCTTTCCTTGCTGACCCTTTTCACGTTGGAGATTAGCTGGACATTTGCCGGTTTAGTGCCTTGTTTCTTCTGCGCAGCTTGCACAAAGCTCATTGCGGCTTTCGCGGTTCGAGTTGTGCATCGCCGGAGCTCTGCGGGAAAGAGCGAGAGAAGAGCCGCGAAAGCTCCGAGTGCGGCCAGCTCGCGTGTAGCCGCGAATGTGCGCTGTTCGCCGGTTGCAGGGCGAGTGCCTTCTGCGCGGCTGCTTCCAAGTTGACGGTAACTGCCAGCGTGCTAGCTGTGTAGGACAGTGAAGAGGCTGACGCGTGTGTGTCCGTAGAGCTGCTAGAAAGCGTACGTGACGAGCAGGAAGGGCTTCAGAGCAGCCGGTTCTCGTCTTGCACAGTCGCCACACATCCGCACTTTTAGTGCCTCAGAACCCCGGACAGCTTGCAAAACACGGCTGTAACTGTCCCAGCGCAAGCTGTTCAGGAAAGCACAGAAACGCGATGTTCGCGTGCTTTTAGCGCTGCTCGCAAGAAGCCTCCGGAGCAGTCACTTCTCGTGCAGCAACAACCGTGCCTGCTACGATCTTTCCTAGCCTCTTTTCCTCCGGGCAGCCGGCTTGAGCTGATGTGAAGTGTTGGTGGGCAAATCATCCAGAGAAGTGTAGCAATGCTTCTGGGCTGTTAGCAAGAGCTTTCCTTGCTGAGCCTTTTCACGTTGGAGATTAGCTGGACATTTGCCGGTTTAGTGCCTTGTTTTCTTCTGCGCAGCTTGCACAAAGCTCATTGCGGCTTTCGCGGTTCGAGTTGTGCATCGCCGGAGCTCTGCGGGAAAGAGCGAGAGAAGAGCCGCGAAAGCTCCGAGTGCGGCCAGCTCGCGTGTAGCCGCGAATGTGCGCTGTTCGCCGGTTGCAGGGCGAGTGCCTTCTGCGCGGCTGCTTCCAAGTTGACGGTAACTGCCAGCGTGCTAGCTGTGTAGGACAGTGAAGAGGCTGACGCGTGTGTGTCCGTAGAGCTGCTAGAAAGCGTACGTGACGAGCAGGAAGGGCTTTCAGAGCAGCCGGTTCTCGTCTTGCACAGTCGCCACACATCCGCACTTTTAGTGCCTCAGAACCCCGGACAGCTTGCAAAACACGGCTGTAACTGTCCCAGCGCAAGCTGTTCAGGAAAGCACAGAAACGCGATGTTCGCGTGCTTTTTAGCGCTGCTCGCAAGAAGCCTCCGGAGCAGGCACTTCTCGTGCAGCAACAACCGTGCCTGCTACGATCTTTCTAGCCTCTTTTCCTCCGGGCAGCCGGCTTGAGCTGATGTGAAGTGTTGGTGGGCAAATCATCCAGAGAAGCGTCGCAATGCTTCTGGGCTGTTAGCAAGAGCTTTCCTTGCTGAGCCTTTTCACGTTGGAGATTAGCTGGACATTTGCCGGTTTAGTGCCTTGTTTCTTCTGCGCAGCTTGCACAAAGCTCATTGCGGCTTTCGCGGTTCGAGTTGTGCATCGCCGGAGCTCTGCGGGAAAGAGCGAGAGAAGAGCCGCGAAAGCTCCGAGTGCGGCCAGCTCGCGTGTAGCCGCGAATGTGCGCTGTTCGCCGGTTGCAGGGCGACTGCCTTCTGCGCGGCTGCTTCCAAGTTGACGGTAAGTGCCAGCGTGCTAGCTGTGTAGGACAGTGAAGAGGCTGACGCGTGTGTGTCCGTAGAGCTGCTAGAAAGCGTACGTGACGAGCAGGAAGGGCTTTCAGAGCAGCCGGTTCTCGTCTTGCACAGTCGCCACACATCGCACTTTTAGTGCCTCAGAACCCCGGACAGCTTGCAAAACACGGCTGTAACTGTCCCAGCGCAAGCTGTTCAGGAAAGCACAGAAACGCGATGTTCGCGTGCTTTTAGCGCTGCTCGCAAGAAGCCTCCGGAGCAGGCACTTCTCGTGCAGCAACAACCGTGCCTGCTACGATCTTTCCTAGCCTCTTTTCCTCCGGGCAGCCGGCTTGAGCTGATGTGAAGTGTTGGTGGGCAAATCATCCAGAGAAGCGTCGCAATGCTTCTGGGCTGTTAGCAAGAGCTTTCCTTGCTGACCCTTTTCACGTTGGAGATTAGCTGGACATTTGCCGGTTTAGTGCCTTGTTTCTTCTGCGCAGCTTGCACAAAGCTCATTGCGGCTTTCGCGGTTCGAGTTGTGCATCGCCGGAGCTCTGCGGGAAAGAGCGAGAGAAGAGCCGCGAAAGCTCCGAGTGCGGCCAGCTCGCGTGTAGCCGCGAATGTGCGCTGTTCGCCGGTTGCAGGGCGAGTGCCTTCTGCGCGGCTGCTTCCAAGTTGACGGTAACTGCCAGCGTGCTAGCTGTGTAGGACAGTGAGAGGCTGACGCGTGTGTGTCCGTAGAGCTGCTAGAAAGCGTACGTGACGAGCAGGAAGGGCTTTCAGAGCAGCCGTTCTCGTCTTGCACAGTCGCCACACATCCGCACTTTTAGTGCCTCAGACCCCGGACAGCTTGCAAAACACGGCTGTAACTGTCCCAGCGCAAGCTGTTCAGGAAAGCACAGAAACGCGATGTTCGCGTGCTTTTAGCGCTGCTCGCAAGAAGCCTCCGGAGCAGGCACTTCTCGTGCAGCAACAACCGTGCCTGCTACGATCTTTCCTAGCCTCTTTTCCTCCGGGCAGCCGGCTTGAGCTGATGTGAAGTGTTGGTGGGCAAATCATCCAGAGAAGCGTCGCAATGCTTCTGGGCTGTTAGCAAGAGCTTTCCTTGCTGAGCCTTTTCACGTTGGAGATTAGCTGGACATTTGCCGGTTTAGTGCCTTGTTTCTTCTGCGCAGCTTGCACAAAGCTCATTGCGGCTTTCGCGGTTCGAGTTGTGCATCGCCGGAGCTCTGCGGGAAAGAGCGAGAGAAGAGCCGCGAAAGCTCCGAGTGCGGCCAGCTCGCGTGTAGCCGCGAATGTGCGCTGTTCGCCGGTTGCAGGGCGAGTGCCTTCTGCGCGGCTGCTTCCAAGTTGACGGTAACTGCCAGCGTGCTAGCTGTGTAGGACAGTGAAGAGGCTGACGCGTGTGTGTCCGTAGAGCTGCTAGAAAGCGTACGTGACGAGCAGGAAGGGCTTTCAGAGCAGCCGGTTCTCGTCTTGCACAGTCGCCACACATCCGCACTTTTAGTGCCTCAGAACCCCGGACAGCTTGCAAAACACGGCTGTAACTGTCCCAGCGCAAGCTGTTCAGGAAAGCACAGAAACGCGATGTTCGCGTGCTTTTTAGCGCTGCTCGCAAGAAGCCTCCGGAGCAGGCACTTCTCGTGCAGCAACAACCGTGCCTGCTACGATCTTTCCTAGCCTCTTTTCCTCCGGGCAGCCGGCTTGAGCTGATGTGAAGTGTTGGTGGGCAAATCATCCAGAGAAGCGTCGCAATGCTTCTGGGCTGTTAGCAAGAGCTTTCCTTGCTGAGCCTTTTCACGTTGGAGATTAGCTGGACATTTGCCGGTTTAGTGCCTTGTTTCTTCTGCGCAGCTTGCACAAAGCTCATTGCGGCTTTCGCGGTTCGAGTTGTGCATCGCCGGAGCTCTGCGGGAAAGAGCGAGAGAAGAGCCGCGAAAGCTCCGAGTGCGGCCAGCTCGCGTGTAGCCGCGAATGTGCGCTGTTCGCCGGTTTGCAGGGCGACTGCCTTCTGCGCGGCTGCTTCCAAGTTGACGGTAACTGCCAGCGTGCTAGCTGTGTAGGACAGTGAAGAGGCTGACGCGTGTGTGTCCGTAGAGCTGCTAGAAAGCGTACGTGACGAGCAGGAAGGGCTTTCAGAGCAGCCGGTTCTCGTCTTGCACAGTCGCCACACATCCGCACTTTTAGTGCCTCAGAACCCCGGACAGCTTGCAAAACACGGCTGTAACTGTCCCAGCGCAAGCTGTTCAGGAAAGCACAGAAACGCGATGTTCGCGTGCTTTTAGCGCTGCTCGCAAGAAGCCTCCGGAGCAGGCACTTCTCGTGCAGCAACAACCGTGCCTGCTACGATCTTTCCTAGCCTCTTTTCCTCCGGGCAGCCGGCTTGAGCTGATGTGAAGTGTTGGTGGGCAAATCATCCAGAGAAGCGTCGCAATGCTTCTGGGCTGTTAGCAAGAGCTTTCCTTGCTGACCCTTTTCACGTTGGAGATTAGCTGGACATTTGCCGGTTTAGTGCCTTGTTTCTTCTGCGCAGCTTGCACAAAGCTCATTGCGGCTTTCGCGGTTCGAGTTGTGCATCGCCGGAGCTCTGCGGGAAAGAGCGAGAGAAGAGCCGCGAAAGCTCCGAGTGCGGCCAGCTCGCGTGTAGCCGCGAATGTGCGCTGTTCGCCGGTTGCAGGGCGAGTGCCTTCTGCGCGGCTGCTTCCAAGTTGACGGTAACTGCCAGCGTGCTAGCTGTGTAGGACAGTGAAGAGGCTGACGCGTGTGTGTCCGTAGAGCTGCTAGAAAGCGTACGTGACGAGCAGGAAGGGCTTTCAGAGCAGCCGGTTCTCGTCTTGCACAGTCGCCACACATCCGCACTTTTAGTGCCTCAGAACCCCGGACAGCTTGCAAAACACGGCTGTAAACTGTCCCAGCGCAAGCTGTTCAGGAAAGCACAGAAACGCGATGTTCGCGTGCTTTTAGCGCTGCTCGCAAGAAGCCTCCGGAGCAGGCACTTCTCGTGCAGCAACAACCGTGCCTGCTACGATCTTTCCTAGCCTCTTTTCCTCCGGGCAGCCGGCTTGAGCTGATGTGAAGTGTTGGTGGGCAAATCATCCAGAGAAGCGTCGCAATGCTTCTGGCTGTAGCAAGAGCTTTCCTTGCTGAGCCTTTTCACGTTGGAGATTAGCTGGACATTTGCCGGTTTAGTGCCTTGTTTCTTCTGCGCAGCTTGCACAAAGCTCATTGCGGCTTTCGCGGTTCGAGTTGTGCATCGCCGGAGCTCTGCGGGAAAGAGCGAGAGAAGAGCCGCGAAAGCTCCGAGTGCGGCCAGCTCGCGTGTAGCCGCGAATGTGCGCTGTTCGCCGGTTGCAGGGCGAGTGCCTTCTGCGCGGCTGCTTCCAAGTTGACGGTAACTGCCAGCGTGCTAGCTGTGTAGGACAGTGAAGAGGCTGACGCGTGTGTGTCCGTAGAGCTGCTAGAAAGCGTACGTGACGAGCAGGAAGGGCTTTCAGAGCAGCCGGTTCTCGTCTTGCACAGTCGCCACACATCCGCACTTTTAGTGCCTCAGAACCCCGGACAGCTTGCAAAACACGGCTGTAACTGTCCCAGCGCAAGCTGTTCAGGAAAGCACAGAAACGCGATGTTCGCGTGCTTTTTAGCGCTGCTCGCAAGAAGCCTCCGGAGCAGGCACTTCTCGTGCAGCAAACAACCGTGCCTGCTACGATCTTTCCTAGCCTCTTTTCCTCGGGCAGCCGGCTTGAGCTGATGTGAAGTGTTGGTGGGCAAATCATCCAGAGAAGCGTCGCAATGCTTCTGGGCTGTTAGCAAGAGCTTTCCTTGCTGAGCCTTTTCACGTTGGAGATTAGCTGGACATTTGCCGGTTTAGTGCCTTGTTTCTTCTGCGCAGCTTGCACAAAGCTCATTGCGGCTTTCGCGGTTCGAGTTGTGCATCGCCGGAGCTCTGCGGGAAAGAGCGAGAGAAGAGCCGCGAAAGCTCCGAGTGCGGCCAGCTCGCGTGTAGCCGCGAATGTGCGCTGTTCGCCGGTTGCAGGGCGACTGCCTTCTGCGCGGCTGCTTCCAAGTTGACGGTAACTGCCAGCGTGCTAGCTGTGTAGGACAGTGAAGAGGCTGACGCGTGTGTGTCCGTAGAGCTGCTAGAAAGCGTACGTGACGAGCAGGAAGGGCTTTCAGAGCAGCCGGTTCTCGTCTTGCACAGTCGCCACACATCCGCACTTTTAGTGCCTCAGAACCCCGGACAGCTTGCAAAACACGGCTGTAACTGTCCCAGCGCAAGCTGTTCAGGAAAGCACAGAAACGCGATGTTCGCGTGCTTTTAGCGCTGCTCGCAAGAAGCCTCCGGAGCAGGCACTTCTCGTGCAGCAACAACCGTGCCTGCTACGATCTTTCCTAGCCTCTTTTCCTCCGGGCAGCCGGCTTGAGCTGATGTGAAGTGTTGGTGGGCAAATCATCCAGAGAAGCGTCGCAATGCTTCTGGGCTGTTAGCAAGAGCTTTCCTTGCTGACCCTTTTCACGTTGGAGATTAGCTGGACATTTGCCGGTTTAGTGCCTTGTTTCTTCTGCGCAGCTTGCACAAAGCTCATTGCGGCTTTCGCGGTTCGAGTTGTGCATCGCCGGAGCTCTGCGGAAAGAGCGAGAGAAGAGCCGCGAAAGCTCCGAGTGCGGCCAGCTCGCGTGTAGCCGCGAATGTGCGCTGTTCGCCGGTTGCAGGGCGACTGCCTTCTGCGCGGCTGCTTCCAAGTTGACGGTAACTGCCAGCGTGCTAGCTGTGTAGGACAGTGAAGAGGCTGACGCGTGTGTGTCCGTAGAGCTGCTAGAAAGCGTACGTGACGAGCAGGAAGGGCTTTCAGAGCAGCCGGTTCTCGTCTTGCACAGTCGCCACACATCCGCACTTTTAGTGCCTCAGAACCCCGGACAGCTTGCAAAACACGGCTGTAACTGTCCCAGCGCAAGCTGTTCAGGAAAGCACAGAAACGCGATGTTCGCGTGCTTTTAGCGCTGCTCGCAAGAAGCCTCCGGAGCAGGCACTTCTCGTGCAGCAACAACCGTGCCTGCTACGATCTTTCCTAGCCTCTTTTCCTCCGGTCAGCGGCTTGAGCTGATGTGAAGTGTTGGTGGGCAAATCATCCAGAGAAGCGTCGCAATGCTTCTGGGCTGTTAGCAAGAGCTTTCCTTGCTGAGCCTTTTCACGTTGGAGATTAGCTGGACATTTGCCGGTTTAGTGCCTTGTTTCTTCTGCGCAGCTTGCACAAAGCTCATTGCGGCTTTCGCGGTTCGAGTTGTGCATCGCCGGAGCTCTGCGGGAAAGAGCGAGAGAAGAGCCGCGAAAGCTCCGAGTGCGGCCAGCTCGCGTGTAGCCGCGAATGTGCGCTGTTCGCCGGTTGCAGGGCGACTGCCTTCTGCGCGGCTGCTTCCAAGTTGACGGTAACTGCCAGCGTGCTAGCTGTGTAGGACAGTGAAGAGGCTGACGCGTGTGTGTCCGTAGAGCTGCTAGAAAGCGTACGTGACGAGCAGGAAGGGCTTTCAGAGCAGCCGGTTCTCGTCTTGCACAGTCGCCACACATCCGCACTTTTAGTGCCTCAGAACCCCGGACAGCTTGCAAAACACGGCTGTAACTGTCCCAGCGCAAGCTGTTCAGGAAAGCACAGAAACGCGATGTTCGCGTGCTTTTAGCGCTGCTCGCAAGAAGCCTCCGGAGCAGGCACTTCTCGTGCAGCAACAACCGTGCCTGCTACGATCTTTCCTAGCCTCTTTTCCTCCGGGCAGCCGGCTTGAGCTGATGTGAAGTGTTGGTGGGCAAATCATCCAGAGAAGCGTCGCAATGCTTCTGGGCTGTTAGCAAGAGCTTTCCTTGCTGACCCTTTTCACGTTGGAGATTAGCTGGACATTTGCCGGTTTAGTGCCTTGTTTCTTCTGCGCAGCTTGCACAAAGCTCATTGCGGCTTTCGCGGTTCGAGTTGTGCATCGCCGGAGCTCTGCGGGAAAGAGCGAGAGAAGAGCCGCGAAAGCTCCGAGTGCGGCCAGCTCGCGTGTAGCCGCGAATGTGCGCTGTTCGCCGGTTGCAGGGCGAGTGCCTTCTGCGCGGCTGCTTCCAAGTTGACGGTAACTGCCAGCGTGCTAGCTGTGTAGGACAGTGAAGAGGCTGACGCGTGTGTGTCCGTAGAGCTGCTAGAAAGCGTACGTGACGAGCAGGAAGGGCTTTCAGAGCAGCCGGTTCTCGTCTTGCACAGTCGCCACACATCCGCACTTTTAGTGCCTCAGAACCCCGGACAGCTTGCAAAACACGGCTGTAACTGTCCCAGCGCAAGCTGTTCAGGAAAGCACAGAAACGCGATGTTCGCGTGCTTTTTAGCGCTGCTCGCAAGAAGCCTCCGGAGCAGGCACTTCTCGTGCAGCAACAACCGTGCCTGCTACGATCTTTCCTAGCCTCTTTTCCTCCGGGCAGCCGGCTTGAGCTGATGTGAAGTGTTGGTGGGCAAATCATCCAGAGAAGCGTCGCAATGCTTCTGGGCTGTTAGCAAGAGCTTTCCTTGCTGAGCCTTTTCACGTTGGAGATTAGCTGGACATTTGCCGGTTTAGTGCCTTGTTTCTTCTGCGCAGCTTGCACAAAGCTCATTGCGGCTTTCGCGGTTCGAGTTGTGCATCGCCGGAGCTCTGCGGGAAAGAGCGAGAGAAGAGCCGCGAAAGCTCCGAGTGCGGCCAGCTCGCGTGTAGCCGCGAATGTGCGCTGTTCGCCGGTTGCAGGGCGAGTGCCTTCTGCGCGGCTGCTTCCAAGTTGACGGTAACTGCCAGCGTGCTAGCTGTGTAGGACAGTGAAGAGGCTGACGCGTGTGTGTCCGTAGAGCTGCTAGAAAGCGTACGTGACGAGCAGGAAGGGCTTTCAGAGCAGCCGGTTCTCGTCTTGCACAGTCGCCACACATCCGCACTTTTAGTGCCTCAGAACCCCGGACAGCTTGCAAAACACGGCTGTAACTGTCCCAGCGCAAGCTGTTCAGGAAAGCACAGAAACGCGATGTTCGCGTGCTTTTAGCGCTGCTCGCAAGAAGCCTCCGGAGCAGGCACTTCTCGTGCAGCAACAACCGTGCCTGCTACGATCTTTCCTAGCCTCTTTTCCTCCGGGCAGCCGGCTTGAGCTGATGTGAAGTGTTGGTGGGCAAATCATCCAGAGAAGCGTCGCAATGCTTCTGGGCTGTTAGCAAGAGCTTTCCTTGCTGAGCCTTTTCACGTTGGAGATTAGCTGGACATTTGCCGGTTTAGTGCCTTGTTTCTTCTGCGCAGCTTGCACAAAGCTCATTGCGGCTTTCGCGGTTCGAGTTGTGCATCGCCGGAGCTCTGCGGGAAAGAGCGAGAGAAGAGCCGCGAAAGCTCCGAGTGCGGCCAGCTCGCGTGTAGCCGCGAATGTGCGCTGTTCGCCGGTTGCAGGGCGACTGCCTTCTGCGCGGCTGCTTCCAAGTTGACGGTAACTGCCAGCGTGCTAGCTGTGTAGGACAGTGAAGAGGCTGACGCGTGTGTGTCCGTAGAGCTGCTAGAAAGCGTACGTGACGAGCAGGAAGGGCTTTCAGAGCAGCCGGTTCTCGTCTTGCACAGTCGCCACACATCCGCACTTTTAGTGCCTCAGAACCCCGGACAGCTTGCAAAACACGGCTGTAACTGTCCCAGCGCAAGCTGTTCAGGAAAGCACAGAAACGCGATGTTCGCGTGCTTTTAGCGCTGCTCGCAAGAAGCCTCCGGAGCAGGCACTTCTCGTGCAGCAACAACCGTGCCTGCTACGATCTTTCCTAGCCTCTTTTCCTCCGGGCAGCCGGCTTGAGCTGATGTGAAGTGTTGGTGGGCAAATCATCCAGAGAAGCGTCGCAATGCTTCTGGGCTGTTAGCAAGAGCTTTCCTTGCTGAGCCTTTTCACGTTGGAGATTAGCTGGACATTTGCCGGTTTAGTGCCTTGTTTCTTCTGCGCAGCTTGCACAAAGCTCATTGCGGCTTTCGCGGTTCGAGTTGTGCATCGCCGGAGCTCTGCGGGAAAGAGCGAGAGAAGAGCCGCGAAAGCTCCGAGTGCGGCCAGCTCGCGTGTAGCCGCGAATGTGCGCTGTTCGCCGGTTGCAGGGCGAGTGCCTTCTGCGCGGCTGCTTCCAAGTTGACGGTAACTGCCAGCGTGCTAGCTGTGTAGGACAGTGAAGAGGCTGACGCGTGTGTGTCCGTAGAGCTGCTAGAAAGCGTACGTGACGAGCAGGAAGGGCTTTCAGAGCAGCCGGTTCTCGTCTTGCACAGTCGCCACACATCCGCACTTTTAGTGCCTCAGAACCCCGGACAGCTTGCAAAACACGGCTGTAACTGTCCCAGCGCAAGCTGTTCAGGAAAGCACAGAAACGCGATGTTCGCGTGCTTTTAGCGCTGCTCGCAAGAAGCCTCCGGAGCAGGCACTTCTCGTGCAGCAACAACCGTGCCTGCTACGATCTTTCCTAGCCTCTTTTCCTCCGGGCAGCCGGCTTGAGCTGATGTGAAGTGTTGGTGGGCAAATCATCCAGAGAAGCGTCGCAATGCTTCTGGGCTGTTAGCAAGAGCTTTCCTTGCTGAGCCTTTTCACGTTGGAGATTAGCTGGACATTTGCCGGTTTAGTGCCTTGTTTCTTCTGCGCAGCTTGCACAAAGCTCATTGCGGCTTTCGCGGTTCGAGTTGTGCATCGCCGGAGCTCTGCGGGAAAGAGCGAGAGAAGAGCCGCGAAAGCTCCGAGTGCGGCCAGCTCGCGTGTAGCCGCGAATGTGCGCTGTTCGCCGGTTGCAGGGCGAGTGCCTTCTGCGCGGCTGCTTCCAAGTTGACGGTAACTGCCAGCGTGCTAGCTGTGTAGGACAGTGAAGAGGCTGACGCGTGTGTGTCCGTAGAGCTGCTAGAAAGCGTACGTGACGAGCAGGAAGGGCTTTCAGAGCAGCCGGTTCTCGTCTTGCACAGTCGCCACACATCCGCACTTTTAGTGCCTCAGAACCCCGGACAGCTTGCAAAACACGGCTGTAACTGTCCCAGCGCAAGCTGTTCAGGAAAGCACAGAAACGCGATGTTCGCGTGCTTTTAGCGCTGCTCGCAAGAAGCCTCCGGAGCAGGCACTTCTCGTGCAGCAACAACCGTGCCTGCTACGATCTTTCCTAGCCTCTTTTCCTCCGGGCAGCCGGCTTGAGCTGATGTGAAGTGTTGGTGGGCAAATCATCCAGAGAAGCGTCGCAATGCTTCTGGGCTGTTAGCAAGAGCTTTCCTTGCTGACCCTTTTCACGTTGGAGATTAGCTGGACATTTGCCGGTTTAGTGCCTTGTTTCTTCTGCGCAGCTTGCACAAAGCTCATTGCGGCTTTCGCGGTTCGAGTTGTGCATCGCCGGAGCTCTGCGGGAAAGAGCGAGAGAAGAGCCGCGAAAGCTCCGAGTGCGGCCAGCTCGCGTGTAGCCGCGAATGTGCGCTGTTCGCCGGTTGCAGGGCGACTGCCTTCTGCGCGGCTGCTTCCAAGTTGACGGTAACTGCCAGCGTGCTAGCTGTGTAGGACAGTGAAGAGGCTGACGCGTGTGTGTCCGTAGAGCTGCTAGAAAGCGTACGTGACGAGCAGGAAGGGCTTTCAGAGCAGCCGGTTCTCGTCTTGCACAGTCGCCACACATCCGCACTTTTAGTGCCTCAGAACCCCGGACAGCTTGCAAAACACGGCTGTAACTGTCCCAGCGCAAGCTGTTCAGGAAAGCACAGAAACGCGATGTTCGCGTGCTTTTAGCGCTGCTCGCAAGAAGCCTCCGGAGCAGGCACTTCTCGTGCAGCAACAACCGTGCCTGCTACGATCTTTCCTAGCCTCTTTTCCTCCGGGCAGCCGGCTTGAGCTGATGTGAAGTGTTGGTGGGCAAATCATCCAGAGAAGCGTCGCAATGCTTCTGGGCTGTTAGCAAGAGCTTTCCTTGCTGAGCCTTTTCACGTTGGAGATTAGCTGGACATTTGCCGGTTTAGTGCCTTGTTTCTTCTGCGCAGCTTGCACAAAGCTCATTGCGGCTTTCGCGGTTCGAGTTGTGCATCGCCGGAGCTCTGCGGGAAAGAGCGAGAGAAGAGCCGCGAAAGCTCCGAGTGCGGCCAGCTCGCGTGTAGCCGCGAATGTGCGCTGTTCGCCGGTTGCAGGGCGAGTGCCTTCTGCGCGGCTGCTTCCAAGTTGACGGTAACTGCCAGCGTGCTAGCTGTGTAGGACAGTGAAGAGGCTGACGCGTGTGTGTCCGTAGAGCTGCTAGAAAGCGTACGTGACGAGCAGGAAGGGCTTTCAGAGCAGCCGGTTCTCGTCTTGCACAGTCGACACACATCCGCACTTTTAGTGCCTCAGAACCCCGGACAGCTTGCAAAACACGGCTGTAACTGTCCCAGCGCAAGCTGTTCAGGAAAGCACAGAAACGCGATGTTCGCGTGCTTTTAGCGCTGCTCGCAAGAAGCCTCCGGAGCAGGCACTTCTCGTGCAGCAACAACCGTGCCTGCTACGATCTTTCCTAGCCTCTTTTCCTCCGGGCAGCCGGCTTGAGCTGATGTGAAGTGTTGGTGGGCAAATCATCCAGAGAAGCGTCGCAATGCTTCTGGGCTGTTAGCAAGAGCTTTCCTTGCTGACCCTTTTCACGTTGGAGATTAGCTGGACATTTGCCGGTTTAGTGCCTTGTTTCTTCTGCGCAGCTTGCACAAAGCTCATTGCGGCTTTCGCGGTTCGAGTTGTGCATCGCCGGAGCTCTGCGGGAAAGAGCGAGAGAAGAGCCGCGAAAGCTCCGAGTGCGGCCAGCTCGCGTGTAGCCGCGAATGTGCGCTGTTCGCCGGTTGCAGGGCGAGTGCCTTCTGCGCGGCTGCTTCCAAGTTGACGGTAACTGCCAGCGTGCTAGCTGTGTAGGACAGTGAAGAGGCTGACGCGTGTGTGTCCGTAGAGCTGCTAGAAAGCGTACGTGACGAGCAGGAAGGGCTTTCAGAGCAGCCGGTTCTCGTCTTGCACAGTCGCCACACATCCGCACTTTTAGTGCCTCAGAACCCCGGACAGCTTGCAAAACACGGCTGTAACTGTCCCAGCGCAAGCTGTTCAGGAAAGCACAGAAACGCGATGTTCGCGTGCTTTTAGCGCTGCTCGCAAGAAGCCTCCGGAGCAGGCACTTCTCGTGCAGCAACAACCGTGCCTGCTACGATCTTTCCTAGCCTCTTTTCCTCCGGGCAGCCGGCTTGAGCTGATGTGAAGTGTTGGTGGGCAAATCATCCAGAGAAGCGTCGCAATGCTTCTGGGCTGTTAGCAAGAGCTTTCCTTGCTGACCCTTTTCACGTTGGAGATTAGCTGGACATTTGCCGGTTTAGTGCCTTGTTTCTTCTGCGCAGCTTGCACAAAGCTCATTGCGGCTTTCGCGGTTCGAGTTGTGCATCGCCGGAGCTCTGCGGGAAAGAGCGAGAGAAGAGCCGCGAAAGCTCCGAGTGCGGCCAGCTCGCGTGTAGCCGCGAATGTGCGCTGTTCGCCGGTTGCAGGGCGACTGCCTTCTGCGCGGCTGCTTCCAAGTTGACGGTAACTGCCAGCGTGCTAGCTGTGTAGGACAGTGAAGAGGCTGACGCGTGTGTGTCCGTAGAGCTGCTAGAAAGCGTACGTGAAGAGCAGGAAGGGCTTTCAGAGCAGCCGGTTCTCGTCTTGCACAGTCGCCACACATCCGCACTTTTAGTGCCTCAGAACCCCGGACAGCTTGCAAAACACGGCTGTAACTGTCCCAGCGCAAGCTGTTCAGGAAAGCACAGAAACGCGATGTTCGCGTGCTTTTAGCGCTGCTCGCAAGAAGCCTCCGGAGCAGGCACTTCTCGTGCAGCAACAACCGTGCCTGCTACGATCTTTCCTAGCCTCTTTTCCTCCGGGCAGCCGGCTTGAGCTGATGTGAAGTGTTGGTGGGCAAATCATCCAGAGAAGCGTCGCAATGCTTCTGGGCTGTTAGCAAGAGCTTTCCTTGCTGAGCCTTTTCACGTTGGAGATTAGCTGGACATTTGCCGGTTTAGTGCCTTGTTTCTTCTGCGCAGCTTGCACAAAGCTCATTGCGGCTTTCGCGGTTCGAGTTGTGCATCGCCGGAGCTCTGCGGGAAAGAGCGAGAGAAGAGCCGCGAAAGCTCCGAGTGCGGCCAGCTCGCGTGTAGCCGCGAATGTGCGCTGTTCGCCGGTTGCAGGGCGACTGCCTTCTGCGCGGCTGCTTCCAAGTTGACGGTAACTGCCAGCGTGCTAGCTGTGTAGGACAGTGAAGAGGCTGACGCGTGTGTGTCCGTAGAGCTGCTAGAAAGCGTACGTGACGAGCAGGAAGGGCTTTCAGAGCAGCCGGTTCTCGTCTTGCACAGTCGACACACATCCGCACTTTTAGTGCCTCAGAACCCCGGACAGCTTGCAAAACACGGCTGTAACTGTCCCAGCGCAAGCTGTTCAGGAAAGCACAGAAACGCGATGTTCGCGTGCTTTTAGCGCTGCTCGCAAGAAGCCTCCGGAGCAGGCACTTCTCGTGCAGCAACAACCGTGCCTGCTACGATCTTTCCTAGCCTCTTTTCCTCCGGGCAGCCGGCTTGAGCTGATGTGAAGTGTTGGTGGGCAAATCATCCAGAGAAGCGTCGCAATGCTTCTGGGCTGTTAGCAAGAGCTTTCCTTGCTGAGCCTTTTCACGTTGGAGATTAGCTGGACATTTGCCGGTTTAGTGCCTTGTTTCTTCTGCGCAGCTTGCACAAAGCTCATTGCGGCTTTCGCGGTTCGAGTTGTGCATCGCCGGAGCTCTGCGGGAAAGAGCGAGAGAAGAGCCGCGAAAGCTCCGAGTGCGGCCAGCTCGCGTGTAGCCGCGAATGTGCGCTGTTCGCCGGTTGCAGGGCGACTGCCTTCTGCGCGGCTGCTTCCAAGTTGACGGTAACTGCCAGCGTGCTAGCTGTGTAGGACAGTGAAGAGGCTGACGCGTGTGTGTCCGTAGAGCTGCTAGAAAGCGTACGTGACGAGCAGGAAGGGCTTTCAGAGCAGCCGGTTCTCGTCTTGGACAGTCGCCACACATCCGCACTTTTAGTGCCTCAGAACCCCGGACAGCTTGCAAAACACGGCTGTAACTGTCCCAGCGCAAGCTGTTCAGGAAAGCACAGAAACGCGATGTTCGCGTGCTTTTAGCGCTGCTCGCAAGAAGCCTCCGGAGCAGGCACTTCTCGTGCAGCAACAACCGTGCCTGCTACGATCTTTCCTAGCCTCTTTTCCTCCGGGCAGCCGGCTTGAGCTGATGTGAAGTGTTGGTGGGCAAATCATCCAGAGAAGCGTCGCAATGCTTCTGGGCTGTTAGCAAGAGCTTTCCTTGCTGACCCTTTTCACGTTGGAGATTAGCTGGACATTTGCCGGTTTAGTGCCTTGTTTCTTCTGCGCAGCTTGCACAAAGCTCATTGCGGCTTTCGCGGTTCGAGTTGTGCATCGCCGGAGCTCTGCGGGAAAGAGCGAGAGAAGAGCCGCGAAAGCTCCGAGTGCGGCCAGCTCGCGTGTAGCCGCGAATGTGCGCTGTTCGCCGGTTGCAGGGCGACTGCCTTCTGCGCGGCTGCTTCCAAGTTGACGGTAACTGCCAGCGTGCTAGCTGTGTAGGACAGTGAAGAGGCTGACGCGTGTGTGTCCGTAGAGCTGCTAGAAAGCGTACGTGACGAGCAGGAAGGGCTTTCAGAGCAGCCGGTTCTCGTCTTGGACAGTCGCCACACATCCGCACTTTTAGTGCCTCAGAACCCCGGACAGCTTGCAAAACACGGCTGTAACTGTCCCAGCGCAAGCTGTTCAGGAAAGCACAGAAACGCGATGTTCGCGTGCTTTTAGCGCTGCTCGCAAGAAGCCTCCGGAGCAGGCACTTCTCGTGCAGCAACAACCGTGCCTGCTACGATCTTTCCTAGCCTCTTTTCCTCCGGGCAGCCGGCTTGAGCTGATGTGAAGTGTTGGTGGGCAAATCATCCAGAGAAGCGTCGCAATGCTTCTGGGCTGTTAGCAAGAGCTTTCCTTGCTGACCCTTTTCACGTTGGAGATTAGCTGGACATTTGCCGGTTTAGTGCCTTGTTTCTTCTGCGCAGCTTGCACAAAGCTCATTGCGGCTTTCGCGGTTCGAGTTGTGCATCGCCGGAGCTCTGCGGGAAAGAGCGAGAGAAGAGCCGCGAAAGCTCCGAGTGCGGCCAGCTCGCGTGTAGCCGCGAATGTGCGCTGTTCGCCGGTTGCAGGGCGAGTGCCTTCTGCGCGGCTGCTTCCAAGTTGACGGTAACTGCCAGCGTGCTAGCTGTGTAGGACAGTGAAGAGGCTGACGCGTGTGTGTCCGTAGAGCTGCTAGAAAGCGTACGTGACGAGCAGGAAGGGCTTTCAGAGCAGCCGGTTCTCGTCTTGGACAGTCGCCACACATCCGCACTTTTAGTGCCTCAGAACCCCGGACAGCTTGCAAAACACGGCTGTAACTGTCCCAGCGCAAGCTGTTCAGGAAAGCACAGAAACGCGATGTTCGCGTGCTTTTAGCGCTGCTCGCAAGAAGCCTCCGGAGCAGGCACTTCTCGTGCAGCAACAACCGTGCCTGCTACGATCTTTCCTAGCCTCTTTTCCTCCGGGCAGCCGGCTTGAGCTGATGTGAAGTGTTGGTGGGCAAATCATCCAGAGAAGCGTCGCAATGCTTCTGGGCTGTTAGCAAGAGCTTTCCTTGCTGACCCTTTTCACGTTGGAGATTAGCTGGACATTTGCCGGTTTAGTGCCTTGTTTCTTCTGCGCAGCTTGCACAAAGCTCATTGCGGCTTTCGCAGTTCGAGTTGTGCATCGCCGGAGCTCTGCGGGAAAGAGCGAGAGAAGAGCCGCGAAAGCTCCGAGTGCGGCCAGCTCGCGTGTAGCCGCGAATGTGCGCTGTTCGCCGGTTGCAGGGCGACTGCCTTCTGCGCGGCTGCTTCCAAGTTGACGGTAACTGCCAGCGTGCTAGCTGTGTAGGACAGTGAAGAGGCTGACGCGTGTGTGTCCGTAGAGCTGCTAGAAAGCGTACGTGACGAGCAGGAAGGGCTTTCAGAGCAGCCGGTTCTCGTCTTGCACAGTCGCCACACATCCGCACTTTTAGTGCCTCAGAACCCCGGACAGCTTGCAAAACACGGCTGTAACTGTCCCAGCGCAAGCTGTTCAGGAAAGCACAGAAACGCGATGTTCGCGTGCTTTTAGCGCTGTTCGCAAGAAGCCTCCGGAGCAGGCACTTCTCGTGCAGCAACAACCGTGCCTGCTACGATCTTTCCTAGCCTCTTTTCCTCCGGGCAGCCGGCTTGAGCTGATGTGAAGTGTTGGTGGGCAAATCATCCAGAGAAGCGTCGCAATGCTTCTGGGCTGTTAGCAAGAGCGAGTGAAGAGCAGCAACAGCTTTCCTTGCTGACCCTTTTCGTGTGGGAGAGTAGCTGGACATTTGCCGGTTTAGTGCCTTGTTTCTTCTGCGCAGCTTGCACAAAGCTCATTGCGGCTTTCGCGGTTCGAGTTGTGCATCGCCGGAGCTCTGCGGGAAAGAGCGAGAGAAGAGCCGCGAAAGCTCCGAGTGCGGCCAGCTCGCGTGTAGCCGCGAATGTGCGCTGTTCGCCGGTTGCAGGGCGACTGCCTTCTGCGCGGCTGCTTCCAAGTTGACGGTAACTGCCAGCGTGCTAGCTGTGTCGGACAGTGAAGAGGCTGACGCGTGTGTGTCCGTAGAGCTGCTAGAAAGCGTACGTGAAGAGCAGGAAGGGCTTTCAGAGCAGCCGGTTCTCGTCTTGGACAGTCGCCACACATCCGCACTTTTAGTGCCTCAGAACCCCGGACAGCTTGCAAAACACGGCTGTAACTGTCCCAGCGCAAGCTGTTCAGGAAAGCACAGAAACGCGATGTTCGCGTGCTTTTAGCGCTGCTCGCAAGAAGCCTCCGGAGCAGGCACTTCTCGTGCCCCACAGTTTTGAGGAATCAGCTAGCAAAGGACTTGGAATCATGGGAACCACCTTCAGAAGAAGGGAAGGTGTTACAGTATGTAGACGACCTTCTTATTGCAACCAGAACCAAAGAATCCTGTGTCATTTGGACCGTGAGTCTGTTAAATTTCCTGGGACTACAGGGATATCGGGTTTCTAAGAAAAAGGCACAGGCTTTGTTACAACCCCAGGTCACGTACCTGGGGTACGAGATCAGTGCCGGACAACGGATCCTAGGACAAGCCCGGAAAGAGGCCATATGCCAAACCCCCCGACCACAAACTATAAAGGAACTACGGACATTCTTAGGAATGACAGGGTGGTGCCAACTTTGGATATGTGATTATGGTCTGCCTGTTTAAGCCACTCTATTCCCTGATAGCAGCTAACCAAAAGGATCTCCAGTGGGATGCTGAGTCAGATCGAGCCTTCCATCAGCTGAAGAAAGCCCTGATGTCGGCATCAGCATTGGGACTTCCTGATGTGAGTAAGCCATTTTTTCTATTTTCCCACGAAAAACAAGGAATGGCACTAGGAATATTGGCACAAGATTTGGGACCATACAGACGGGCGGTAGCATACTTCTCCAAACAGCTGGATGCCGCTGCGAAAGGGTGGCTGTTCTGGTTTTGTTAGTGGGGGGGTGCTAAGGTGGTAGCTTCTGTAGGAAACTGCTAGAAGTCGCTCCCCTTTGTTCAGTGGACTTGGCCGGGCCTAGGGCGGACCCACTGCTGGCCAAGGCCGAGCCAATTGGTAGCAGAATGTTCTGTGATAATGCCTCTGCTATAACATATTTAAGAAGGGGGAAACAGAAAAAAAAAAAGGGAGAGATGTGAAGCAGCTGAGCGGGGGGCAGAGAGGGGGAAGCGCGAGCCTTGTGGGCCTTGCAGGCCTCACCCTCTGGCCTCCCGCCGGGCAGCCGACTGGGCCCAACTCGGCCCGGCCTGGCTGCAAGAAGTGGAGAGGAGCAGTTGAAGTGAATAAGATGTAAAAAGGATCCTGAGAGGCGTCTGCCAGCCTGTTGCGAGGAACGGCTGCAGACGCCAAGGTCAGTGAAGAAGGAGGGGGAGGAGTAATATGGCTTCTGGCCAAGATTCCTCTGCAACTCGTGGTGACGACCATGGTGGAGCAGGTTGTCCCCCTGCAGCCCATGGAGGTCCACGGAGGGGCAGAGGTCCACCTGCAGCCTGTGGAGGACCCCACGCCGGAACAGGTAGAGGCCTGAAGGAGACTGTGGCCCGTGGAGGGCCCGCTGGGACAGCTGTTCTAGAGGGACTGCACCCTGTGGAAGAGATGACCCATGCCGGAGCAGTTTCACGGAGGACTGTGGCCCGTGGGAGGGACCCCACGCTGGAGCAGAGGAGGAATGCAAGTAGTTCTTCCCCCAACGATGACACAGAGGCGTAAAACAACGCGTGATGAACTGACTGCGACCCCCATTCCCCCCCCCCCGCCCCCGACCCCCCCTCCATGCTGCTCGGGAGGGAAGGTAGTAGAGATAATGTTAAGCCCGGGAAGAGGGAGGAGTGGGGGGAGGTTATCTTGTTCCCTGTCTCATTCTCCTGCTAGTTTTAGAAATAAATGAGTGTTTTTCCCCAAGTCGAGTCTGTTTTGCCTGTAACGGTAACTTTACAAATTTCTTCCCGTCCTTATCTCAAACCTCGAGCCGTTTTTCTTATATCATCTCCCCCTATTCTCTCGGAGGGTGGGGGGAGCGAGAGAGAGACTGTGTAGTCTGGTCCCGATCGGGGCTGAACTACGACAGTGGCCCAGCTGTCTGAGAGCAGTAGCAGCTGTCATTCTAAACATTCAAGAAGCCTGAAAGTTCACTCTAGGCCAGAAAATGACTGTCCTAGTTTCCCAGACTGTATCTGCGGTCCTTGAAGCAAAAGGAGGGCATTGGCTTTCCCCACAAAGGTTCCTGAAATATCAAGCTATAATGGTTGAACAGGATGATGTTGAAATCGTGACCACAAACATCATCAATCCGGCCTCATTCCTTGATGGGAACATCGGGGAGCCGGTGAGTCATGACTGCTTGGAAACAATTGAAACCATGTATTCTAGTCGAACGGATCTTAAAGATGTCCCTGTCGATGGAGCCGAACATTGGTTCACCGATGGAAGCAGCTATATGTTAAATGGAAGGCGACATTCCGGATATGCTGTTACCACTTTTGAAAAGGTGATAGAGTCCAGGCCACTATCAGCCGACGTCTCAGCCCAAAAGGCCGAGATCATAGCCCTTACCTGAGCCCTGGAGAGAGCCCAGGGAAGGACTGTAAACATTTGGACTGACCCTAAATATGCCTTTGGGGTGGTACATGCCCATGGAGCAATATGGAAGGAAAGAGGACTGTTAAATTCTCATGGAAAAACCATCAAACACGCAGAAGGGATTTTGAAAATCCTGAATGCAGTCCAGCTTCCCAAAAAGGTGGCAATTATGCATATTAAAGCACACCAGAAAGTGAGCACAGAATTGGAAAGAGGAAATGAGCTGGCAGATAGGGAAGCAAAACAAGCAGCTAGAGAAACAATCAAGGTAGAGGGTGCGCTAATACCTGATGGACAGGTATTTCTAGAAGGTAAACCAGAATACACAAAGGAAGTCGGCAAACTTATTAATGATCTAAAGGGGTCATATAATGAGGAAGGGTGGGCCAATTACTACCCCTCACACGGGAGGGTAGTAATTCCCTCCTACATGATATGGTCAGTAGTCCGAGAAGAACATAGAAAAAGACACTGGGGGGAGGGGGGGGCAGAAGCCCTATATAAAGATCTCATCAGGAACATAATAGCGTGAAACTTAGACACTACCGTTAGACAAGTAACTCAACAATGTGATCTTTGTCTCCAGACTAATCCTAAAGTTGTAAAAGGGCCGAAACTTGAAAAAATCGGAAAGGGGAATGGTCCGGGACAACGTTGGCAGATTGATTTCTCAGAACTCCCTAGAAAAGGGGGGTATCGATACTTATTAGTACTTACGGATACCTTTTCAGGCTGGCCAGAAGCTTTCCCGTGCGGAACTGCTAAAGCCTGGGAAGTAACCAAAATACTGCTCCAGGAAATAGTACCTAGGTTTGGAGTCGCAGCAGTAATGTCATCGGATAGAGGACCACATTTTGTGTCCAGAATAGTACAAGCAATTAGCCACCATCTAGGGATAGAGTGGCAATTACATATCTCTTACCGACCACAATCAAGTGGCCAGGTGGAGAAAATGAATCACCTAATCAAACAACAGATTGTCAAGTTGGGTCAGGAAACTAATCTAACTTTACCATTAGCTCTTATACGAATACGAACCAGACCAAGAGCAAGAGAAGGGCTTAGTCCATTCGAAATTCTATATGGACGACCCTATGGGGTACAAAAGGGAACGTCTTCACAAATTGGTGAAGAAATAATGACCTCCTATATGGTGGCACTAAACAAACAATTAAAAAGAATTGAAAAACATGCAATGGGAACACGTCGTAGGGGTCTGGATGGGCCTGTTCACGATATACAACCAGGGGACTATGTATATGTTAAGTCTCTTACAGAAAAAACTCTGGAACCACAGTGGGCCGGACCTTTTCAAGTCCTCCTCTCCACCTACACGGCAATTAAGGTAAAGGGACAGAACTCCTGGATACACCATACTCGGATCAAGAGAGCCTCTGCAACCTTGTGGAAAGTAACTCCAGACAACAACGAAGACTTGAGACTTAAACTCGTTCGAACGGATAAGGGCGGGAACAGTGCAGTAGTGAACCGGAGGGACACCACAGCAAACGATACCGGACAAAGAAACCGGGACCGGCCAGTAACTAATCTCGCCCAAATCTGTCATCGGTACAGTTTATATCTTATTTGTCATTTTATTATAGGAAATATAAAACCCATTTTAGCAGGTCACCAAAGGCAGTACATTATCTACAGAAGTAGCTGTACTAATCCACTAGACCAACTAAATCCTAAAATGACCAATTGTTTAATTGGAATTGTGATTGGGCTTACAATATTTTCCTGCATCTTACCACTAACTTGTAATCAAAAGGACACCAAATGGCCGTGGTCTCACGCCTCCCTTGGGTTTACAGGAAGCATGGGACCACCTTTTAAACGGTCGGGCTTAAACTTGGCCACTGTGGTTATGCACAAAATGGAAATGTACTCAGGGCATGAGTGGGGCTGGGACAGAGGCAACAGGGATCCTTAATACTATGGTGCGCCCCGTTGTGATCTTATTGATTAGCTTAGGGGTTTTATTAATATTAACTATTGTGCTGTACCTATGGGTTTGGAGAATGTTTAAGAAAGTAACACTGTCGTAGTTCAGCCCCGATCAGGACCAGACTACGCAGTCTCTCTCTCACTCCTCCCACCCTCCGAGAGAACAGGGGGAGATAATGTAAGGAAAAACGGCTCGAGGTTTGAGATAAGGACAGGGAGAAATCCTTAAATTTACCGTCACGGGCAAAACAGACTCGACTTGGGGAAAACTATTCATTTATTACTACAAACAGCAAGATAATGAGACAGAGAACAAGATAACCTCCCTCCACCCCTCCCTCTTCCCAAGCTTAACATCGAGCGATATAAAACCGGGAAGGGGGCAGGGCCACCCGGTTTTTCACTGAGGGGGCGGGGCCATCGCGGCTGCACCCCCCGCCTAGGCCCCGCCCCCCTCCCCCGGCCAGGCGGCGTTCACTGGAAGGGGCTGCACGACAAGGACGACGCCGGCGCCTACGCCATGGCCAGCGTCTCCGGCAGCGACGAGGGCTGAGCCCCCGCGGACGGCCCCGTGCCGGGAGGAAGCCCCGCCCACCCCCTTCCTCCGAGGAAGAGGAGGGGACGGCGCTGCTTTGCCAGCGCGGCATGGGCCACGAGTAAAAACTCCCCTGGGCCCCTTCCCGCCTCTCATCTCTGCCCAGCGTTCTGTCCCAAGATGGCCGCCGTGGGCGGGGCCATCGCGGGTCTTGAGAGCTCAACCAGGTTGGCCAACCCAACGTGGCCCCGCCCATAAGCTGGGGGGGTGGGGGGCGGAGCTCACTCGGGTCTCACCTTGCCGCCATTGGACACCGGAGGTCTTCCCTCGCCGCCATTGGGTGTCTCGGGTCGTCCCTCGCCGCGATTGGGTGTCTCGGGTCCTCCCTCGCCGTGGGTGGGGCGACCCCCAAAATGGCCTCCTTGCCCCACAAAATGCGCTCTCGCCCCCGAAAGTGGTCTCCTGCCCCATAACTGGGCCTTCTACCCCCCAAAATGGCGTCCTGCCCCCCAAAATGCTCTCTTGCCCCCGAAAGTGGCCCCCTGCCCCACAACTGGGCCTTCTACCCCCCCAAAATGGCGTCCTGCCCCCATAAAATGGCGTCCTGCTGTTATAGTTTATCTGCCCTCTTTGTCCAATTAACTGACAGAGATTGGCCAATTAAAAATTTGGTTTATTAAAGCAAGCGACCAGTAAGCAAAACAGCGCTGGGCGGCCGGGGAGTCTCCTGCTCCGCCAACGGCGCGCGCCGAGATAGCAAACCGCCCCATTCTTATACAGTAAAAACAATAAATATTCCGTTGATGCTTATACATATTCATTACCTAAACCCACCTACTCTCGCTTCGTATGCTAATTAGCTTATCAGTCCTTCGCGCTTGCGCAAATTCTCCCAGGAATTGTGGGCGAGGGTCTTCGGGGGTCTTTTGGGAGGAAGGCCGTAGGTCTTCTTCACGGTGTACTTTTCACCTTTGCCTGGAATGTGCTGTTCCCACAAGTTGGCAGTGTCCTTATCAGTCTGAGCCGATTCGTGTCCTTCTTGAACAAGGAGATTTATGTGATGGGTGCCATCCTGTTCTCGAATCCTTGCTCCTTTTAATCACTCCCTCCCTCCCTCGAGATAATGTGAGACTGTTTCTTGCTCCAAACCAGACTTCCCCCTCCCACTAATTGCTTCTTCAAACTATATGGTTAGAAAGTTACTGGTTTTATACCCTTCATCTTTATGAGCCCCCCCCCGCTCCCTCCTTTCGCAGTCCTGCATGCCGTTTTTACATAGCCAGGTGCCTGTGGCTGACCTTGTGTATTTAATGTAACTTTCTTGTGGCCGACTTTGTGTATTTCATATAACTCTCCATTGTTCTGACAAGGTTTGATGAACAAACAGCTCACAGTTTATTACAATCCCCCCTTTTTCTTTTCACTATTTTGTTCATCAAATCGCTTAAGCACCTGCTGGCTCAAAATGAGGGTCTCCTCCACCTCCGGTATTCCTCCCAGAGGTTCATGCTTGGCTCTCATAAGCATCAAATGAGCTGCTTCCAATCTGTTTTTTACAATTGTAACTACTCTATTGAATATACAGGGTCCAAAAGTTAATACCAGTATTAATATAATCAAGGGTCCTGCAATGGTAGATAGTAATGCGGTAAGCCAAGGAGAGTGGTTAAACCAGGACTCATACCAGCTTTGTTGCGTTTCTTGTTCTCGTTTTCGTTTTTCTAGGCCTTCCCGAAGTTTTGTCATAGTATCCCTTACAATCCCTGTGTGATCAGCATATACACAACATTGTTCTCCCAAGGCAGCACATAGCCCACCTTGTTGTAGAAACATTAAATCTAACCCCCTTCGGTTTTGTAGCACCACCTCTGATAATGATCTAACAGATTTTTCCAAGGCAGTTATTGATTGTTCAATTCTTACCAAGTCTTCGTCTACTGCTATTCTAAGTGATTGAAATTTCTGATTTTGTTGGACCAATGACGTTATTCCTGTGCCCGCGCCTGTTGCTCCTACAGCTATCAAAGTGGCTATTGTCAAAGCCGTAAAGGTAAATGGTTCTCGTTTCTGTAAGTGGTGACTCTGGGTATTCTGGTTATTATGCACAAATTCCTCAGGGTGGTATATGATCCGGGGGATTATCATCACTTGGATGCAATATTCCTCATATTCGTTGAACAATTTAAGAGATAAACAGGGAGTGATTCCAGTTTTGGAGCAGATCCATTTGGTGTTACGGGCTGGTATTAGCCAATCAGCAGGGGGCTTCCCTTTCAGGGAAGCTCTTATCTTGCATAATTTATTTTTCTCTGGGGGTACATTCCCAATACATCTCCCTTGTCCCGATACATGTTGCATCGTCAGGCCTGGTTTTCGACCTTCAGAATCCCATAAACATTGTGTTGGGTTTGAACCATTTACCCTTTTCGCCTTTGAGTGGATGCCTATTGCCTCATAGAAGGGAGGTCTAGTATCGCAACACACGCAGCAATGTTTGTGTTTGTGTGGTTTGTGTGATTTAATTTGGGTTTGTGTGGTTTAATACCAGGTAACTGGCTTGCATCAGTTTCCAAAGAGGGTTATCCCCAGAGTTTTCGTCAGGGGTTTGGATGGCTTGGGTACTATTCATTACAATAACTTTCGTTACATCACCCTCTGTTTCCTTGACCAAACTATCAGTCAATGTCTGGTCGGGGTCTGTTTTCTTAGCCAAATCATCAGTCAGGACCTGCTTGGGGCCTACTGGCAGTGGATCATTCGAGGCTGGTTTCTTTTTAATGTGTATTAGCCCACCTCTATCTTGCCCTAGTTCCTTATTATAACGAACTCCCCAAGTTCTTCCTACTAGCCAGCTAGGGTCCTGAGGTCGGGTCACATTCAAGTGCCAGTAGTTGCAACTCCACTTTGCGATACTGACAGACCCACTTCTATCCAGTGTACGTACCACTTGCGGCTTACATCCATAAGGGGCCCAAGATACCTTCAAGAAGGGATCTTTTCCAGGCTCTGGAATCCACCGGTTAGCAATTGTTTCACAACCCCAGTATGCGCAAAAATGTTGTCCTGGTTGGTTACAATACGATTTCCCAGGGTTAGAGCTCGGGCATAGATAAAATGGTGTACCTTCATTTTTACACGCTCCATCTACTGGCGCTAACTGACACAGAGTGGTCTTAAAGGCAGGGGCCCCTGGAGTTATTATAGTTTGTATGACTTTATCATCATCAATGCCCACTTGATGCAGTGTCCATTCGAATGGCTGATGAGCTTGGTGGCTCCGTTTCCCCCATGTTTGTGGTAACATTAAAAACAGAATAGTCAGGACGTACCGAAAAGGGTGAAGCCTCCAATTTTGTTTTAAGCCAATTTGACTAGTGCCTTTTTCCCATTTGGAACCTCGGGGCCTTTTCACTTGGAGGGCCTTTAAATCATCTGCAGTGACAGGGGTCAGTTCTCCACAGCACCTTGTCCCTCCACCTCGCTCGTCAACTCGGTTGCTTCGAGCTACGAGGAATGTCATCTTCTTGGTGGCAAGGACAATCTTCAGGAGAAATGTGACAGTGAATCGGCCCTCACTTATTTATTTTCTGTTCGGCTCCCGATTCTCCTGGGAGTAGCACTTTGGTATTTTATTTTTAAATTGTTTAAACGAGGCTACTCCTGTTTTCGGCACTTCCAAAGATATGTAAGTTCCTTCCCTGCTACTACCAAACTTATTGCTACAATTAATATGAACTATGTGACACATCACTTTTCTTAAAGGCTCATATATATAATGATAATTACAATTACAACCACAATTCTGATTTCAATATAGTCCTTACGTATCCATGTATTTTCCAGGTCTCCAAGTGTGGTTCTTCTGTAAAAAAAAGGTTAACAAGCGAAGCGTCTCCGCCTTACCGATACATGTTCATTGCTCAGTTCAATTTATTAGTCTGTCTTTTTCTTCGCAGTTTTAATTTCAAGGTATTCGGGTCTCCAGAGCTCTCCCACTGCTCCTCGGAGATGGGTCCTTTTACCCGGCTGGCATGGGTCCACCCCCGTTCAGCAGTCCGGATGGCGGTTTCTGTAGTGAGTAAAACAAGATAAGGCCCTTCCCAGCGGGGAGTTAGTGAGGACTCCTTCCATGACCTAATTAAAACGTTATCTCCAGGTTGTATATTGTGTATTGCAATGTCCAACGGAGGCCTTTGTACTGCTAAGCCTTTATCTCGCAATTGTTTCCTCATAGACATGAGTTGGATTATGTACTGTTTCAGTTGTAAATTTTCAGCCTGGGGATGATCTCGGGGAACCTCCAAATCATAAGGCATTCCATATAACATTTCGAAAGGGGAGATTCCCACATCCGTGTGAGGTTGGATTCTAATATTTAATAAGGCTAAGGGAAGGCATTTTACCCAAGATAATTTGGTCTCCATCATTAATTTGGTCAGTTGTTTCTTTATCTCACCGTTTACCCGCTCTATTTTTCCCGAACTCTGTGGGTGCCAGGGTGTATGATATTCCCACTTGGTTTCCAAAGCAGTAAAAACTTCTTTTATGATTTTTGAAGCAAAATGTGGTCCCCTATCAGAGTCAATAGTTTCAATAGAGCCATACCTAGGTATCACATTTTCAAGCAATAGTTTTGTCACCGTTTGGGCAGTGGCCCTGACTGTTGGAAATGCTTCTACAAAGTGTGTTAAATGATCTATTATTACCAACAAATATCTATACCTGCCTACTTTCGGTAGTTCGGTGAAGTCTATCTGAATTTTGGCGAAGGGTCGGTGAGCCAAATCTCTTCCCCCTAATGGTCTTTCTCTTAATTGGTGCTTGTTCACTTTTTGGCAAATTAGGCAATCTCCAATTATTCTTTTTGCTATATTATATACCCCAATGCAAGCATATTTTATGGCAAATTGATCTACTAGTGCTTGAACCCCCCAGTGGGTGTTTTCATGGTACTTGCGCATGATTCTTATAGCCATAGTTTTTGAAATGACCTCTCGTCCATCAGGAAGTTCCCATTCTCCAGATTTGACTTCCCTTGCCCCCATTCGGACTAACTTGTCTTTCTCCTGCACAGTGAAGCTGTACAGGTGGTACTCTTCCCCATGCGCACAACAAAACTGATAATTAGGATTCGCACAGCTACAATGAAGTGTGCTCTTCCAACAATCCTTGCAAGGAAACTTTCTATCTTTCTTTTCCTTGAAGATCATTAAAGCCGCTCGTTTTGCTTCTTGATCTGCTAGATTGTTTCCCCTTGTCAGTGGAGTTAATCCCCGCTGATGCCCTTTTAAATGGACCACTGCTATTCCTACCGGCCTCCGTAAAGCCTGCAAAATTTCAATTATTAACTCCTGATGAACCAATCCCTTTCCCTGGGAATTTATTAAGCCTCTTTCTTCCCAAATTTTCCCAAATGTATGCACTATTCCAAAGGCATATTTGGAATCCGTATAGATGGTGCCGATTTTTCCTTCTAATAATTGTAAAGCTCTTAAAACTGCGTATAACTCGCATGCTTGAGCCGACCAACTGGGACTCAGGGGCCCTGATTCTATTACCTTAAATGTTTTTCCATTAATTATCGCATATCCTGATTTTCTTTTCCCCTCTATTACCTGGGAAGATCCATCTACAAAAAGTTTTTCCCCATCCTCTAGCTCTTCTTCCTCCAAATCTGGTCTAATTTTGGCTTGTTCTTCAATAGTGTGCAGGCAATCATGAGTTATCTCCTCTGACGGTTCCCCGTACAGAAATTGTGCTGGATTCTGTAAACCAGTAACTTCAAGTTCTAGTTTAGGTGAAGATATCAGGATACCCTCGTACTTCAGGAGCCTGGCATCAGTAATCCACTTTTCAGCTTTCTGTTGTAAAATTCCTCTAATATTGTGGGGTGATAATACTTTCAGTTCTCCCCCAAAGGTAACTTTGTGAGCCTCTTCCACTAGCAGAGCCGCAGCCACTATAGCTTGTAGGCAGATAGGCCATCCTCTGCTTACAGGGTCTAACAATTTAGAAAGGTATCCTACAGGCTTTTTCTTCCCTGCCCATTCTTGCACTAACACCCCATATGCTGTTCCTTCATCAACATTAATAAATAAATAAAATGGTTTCTTGACATCCGGTAAACTCAAAACAGGAGTGTTTACCAAATCCATTTTTAAAACTTCCAATTGTTCATCATCATCCTTAGACCATTTTAATAGGCCATCCTTAGATATCTTAGCATATAAAAATTTTACTTTCCTACTATAGCCTTCAATCCATTGTCTACAATATCCCAAAAGGCCCAGCAATTGTCTGATCTGTCTCTTAGTTTTTGGAGCCGGCAATGATAATATGCCCTGAACTCTTTCTGGGTCTAACTTCTTAGTTCCTTTACTCAATCTGTGCCCTAAATATTTCACTTCCTTTTCGACAAATTGCAGTTTTGATTTCGACACCTTTAATCCCTGTAAACTTAAAAAATTTAACAACCTAATACTCTCCTCCCTAACTGCCTCCTCATCGCTGCCGGCCAACAGTAAATCGTCCACATACTGGACAAGGGTCACCCCCCCACCTAATTCGTACCCCCTCAATATTTGTTCTAATGCCTGTCCAAACAAATTTGGAGACTCGGTGAACCCTTGAGGTAAAACGGTCCACCGTAATTGTTGTTTTCTGTAAGTGTCCGGGTCTTCCCATTCAAAAGCAAAATAATCCCTGCAATCTTTCTTTAAGGGGCATGCCCAGAAGGCATCCTTTAAATCAATTACACTATACCACTGATCATTGGGGCCCAGCTGGCTTAAAAGTGTATGAGGGTTTGCCACTACAGGGAATCTGGTAACCGTTCGTTTGTTAATTTCTCGTAAATCATGCACTAATCTGTATGTCCCATCAGGTTTCTTTACAGGTAAGATGGGGGTGTTAAAAGGGGACATGCAAGGTTCTAATATTCCTTTTTCAATTAACCTTTGAATCTCAGGTTTCAATCCCTGTCTCCCCTCCATCGGTAGGGGGTATTGTTTTATTCTCACTGGTATTTCTGGGTTTCTTATTGTCACTGAAAAAGGTTCAATATCCAATTTTCCAATGGTCTCCGGAGTGTACCATACCTCAGGGTTTATTTTCCCCTCATCAACTGTCCGTAAAGGACACAACTTAATTCTTAGTTCATTTTTTATGACTTCTAAGCCAATCCCTAATTCTATCATTAAATCTCTGCCCAATAAGTTATAGTCCGCCTCAGGCACTAACAGCAAGGACCCCACCCCAAATTTAGAATCACTTTCCAAAACCACATTTTTTATTACGGGAACCCCAAAAGGCTCTCCTTTTGCTCCAATAACTTCTACTTTCTCCGAGGATGTCCCAAACCCCCGGGGCAATTTTTGAACAGTAGATCTTTCTGCTCCAGAGTCCACTAGGAACTCTATTTCTTATCGCTGGGGACCCACTTTTAATGCCAGCAACTCAAGTGCCAGCAACTCAAGCTCTTGCTGCTCCTCACCGCCCATTCCCAGCGCATCTACAACACCACAGACATCGGGGCTCCGGGCTTTCCCTGACGAACAGGGCTTCGACCTTTACCACCAGCTGAACCTGGGCGCCCACTGAAAGTAAAACCCCGAAAAATCACGAACGTCGGACGATTCCTCCCACACCAAAAGTGCCAGCAACTCAAGCTCTTGCTGCTACTCACCGGACTTTGGCAGTGCATCTACAGCACCACAGACATCACGGCTCCGGGCTTTCCCTGACCAACAGGGCTTCGACATTTACCACCCACTGCACCTGGGCGCCCACTGAAAAAAAACACAAAAAATCACAAACGTCGGACGATTGCTCCCACACCGAAAGTGCCAGCCTGTCAAGCTCTAGTTGCTCCTCACCAGCCATTCCCAGTGCATCTAGAGCACCACAGACATCGGGGATCCGGGCTTTCCCAGACCAACAGGGCTTCGACGTTTACCACCAGCTGCACCTGGGCGCCGACTGAAATTAAAACCCCGAAAAATCACGAACGTGAGACGATTGCTCCCACACCGAAAGTCCCAGTCAGTCAAGCTCCTGCTGCTCCTCACGGGCCATTGGCAGCGCATCTACATCACCACAGACATCGGGGCTCCGGGCTTTCCCTGACCAACAGGGCTTCGACATTTACCACCAGTTGCACCTGGGCTCCCACTGAAAAAAAACCGCGAAAAATCACGAACATCGGAAGATTGCTCCCACACCGAAAGTGCCAGCCAGTCAAACTCTTGGTGTTCCTCACCAGCCATTCCCAGCGCATCTACAGCACCACAGACATCGGGGCTCCGGGCTTTCTCTGACCAACAGGGCTTCGACATTTACCACCCGATGCACCTGGGCGTCCAGTCGAAAAAATCCCCAAAAAATCACGAATGTCGGACGATTGCTCCCACACCGAACGTGCCAGCCAGTCAAGCTCTCACTGCTCCTCACCGGCCATTGGCAGCGCATCTACAGCACCACAGACATCGGGGCTCTGGGCTTCTCCTGACCAACAGAGCTTTGACGTTTACCACCCGCTGCACATGCGCAACCACTGAAAAATACCACTAAAAATGACGAACTTCGGACGATTGCTCCCACACCGAAAGTGCCAGCAACTCAAGCTCTTGCTGCTCCTCATGGGCCATTGGCAGCGCATCTACAGCACCACAGACATCGGGGCTCCGGGCTTTCCCTGACCAACAGGGCTTCGACATTTACCATCAGCTGCACCTGGGCGCCCACTGAAAAAAATAAACGAAATATCACGAACATCAGACGAGTGCTCCCACACCAAAAGTGCCAGCCAGTCAAGCTCTTGCTGCTCCTCCCCGGCCATTCCCAGCGCATCTACAGCACCACAGACATCGGGGCTCCGGGCTTTCCCTGACAAACAGGGCTTCGACGTTTACCACCAGCTGCACCTGGGCTCCCACTGAAATAAAACCCCGAAAAATCACGAACGTCGGACGATTGCTCCCACACCAAAAGTGCCAGCAACTCAAACTCTTGCTGCTCCTCACCGGACTTTGGCAGTGCATCTACAGCACCACAGACATCGGGGTTCTGCGCTTTCCCTGACCAACAGGGCTTCGACGTTTACCACCAGCTGAACCTGGGCGCCCGCTGAAAAAAATAAAAGAAAAATCACGAACGTCGGACGATTGCTCCCACAGCAAAAGTGCCAGCCAGTCAAGCTCTTGCTGCTCCTCACCAGCCATTCCCAGCGCATCTACAGCACCACAGACATCGCGGCTCCGGGCTTTCCCTGACCAACAGGGCTTCGACGTTTACCACCAGCTGAACCTGGTTGCCCACTGAAAAAAAAACCCTGAAAAATCAAAAACGTCGGACGATTGATCCCACAACAAAAGTGCCAGCCAGTCAAGCTCTTGCTGTTCCTCACCGGCCATTGGCAGCGCATCTACAGCACCACAGACATCGGGGCTCTGGGCTTTCCCGGACCAATAGGGCTTCGACGTTTACCATCAGCTGCACCTGGGCGCCCACTGAAAAGAACCCCGAAAAATCACGAACATCGGACGATTGCTCCCACACCGAAAGTGCCAGCAACTCAAGCTCTTGCTGCTCCTCACCGGCCACTGGCAGCGCATCTACAGTACCACAGACATCGGGGCTCCGGGCTTTCCCTGACCAACAGGGCTTCGACATTTACCATCAGCTGCACCTGGGCGCCCACTGAAAAAAATAAACGAAATATCACGAACATCAGACGAGTGCTCCCACACCAAAAGTGCCAGCCAGTCAAGCTCTTGCTGCTCCTCCCCGGCCATTCCCAGCGCATCTACAGCACCACAGACATCGGGGCTCCGGGCTTTCCCTGACAAACAGGGCTTCGACGTTTACCACCAGCTGCACCTGGGCTCCCACTGAAATAAAACCCCGAAAAATCACGAACGTCGGACGATTGCTCCCACACCAAAAGTGCCAGCAACTCAAGCTCTTGCTGCTCCTCACCTCCCATTCCCAGCGCATCTACAACACCACAGACATCGGGGCTCCGGGCTTTCCCTGACGAACCGGGCTTCGACATTTACCACCAGCTGCACCTGGGTGCCCCCTGAAAAAAAAACCCCAAAAATCACAAACGTCGGACGATTCCTGCCACACCTTAAATGCCAGCCTGTCAAGCTCTTGCTGCTCCTCACCGCCCATTCCCAGCGCATCTACAACACCGCAGACATCGGGGCTCCGGGCTTTCCCTGACCAACAGGGCTTCGACGTTTACCACTCGCTGAACCTGGGCTCCCACTGAAAAGAACCCCGAAAAATCACGAACATCGGACGATTGCTCCCACACCGAAAGTTCCAGCCAGTCAAGCTCTTGCTGCTCCTCCCCGGCCATTGGCAGCGCATCTACAGCACCACAGATATCGGGGATCCGAGCTTTCCCTGACCAACAGGGCTTCGACGTTTACCACCAGCTGAACCTGGGCGCCCACTGAAATAAAACCCCGAAAAATCACAAACGTCGGACGATTCCTCCCCCACAGAAAGTGCCAGCAACTCAAGCTCTTGCTGTTCCTCACCGGACTTTGGCAGTGCATCTACAGCACCACAGACATCACGGCTCCGGGCTTTCCCTGACCAACAGGGCTTCGACGCTTACCACCAGCTGCACCTGGGCGCCCACTGAAAAAAACCCCGAAAAATCACGAACATCGGACGATTGCTCCCACACCAAAATTGCCAGCCAGTCAAGCTGTAGGTGCTCATCACCTTCCATTCCCAGCGCATCTACAGCGCCACAGACATCGGGGCTCCGGGCTTTCCCTGACCAACAGGGCTTCGACGTTTACCACCAGCTGCACCTGGGCGCCCACTGAAATAAAACCCCGAAAAATCACGAACGTCGGACGATTGCTCCCACAACGAAAGTGCCAGCAACACAAGCTCTTGCTGCTCCTCACCGGCCATTCCCAGCGCATCTACAGCACCACAGACATCGGGGCTCCGGGCTTTCCCTGACCAACAGGGCTTCGACGTTTACCACCCGCTGCACATGGGCGCCCACTAAAAAAAATAAACGAAATATCACGAACATCAGACGATTCCTGCCACACCTTAAATGCCAGACAGTCAAGCTCTTGCTGCTCCTCACCGGCCATTCCCAGCGCATCTACAGCACCACAGACATCGGGGCTCCGGGCTTTCCCTGACCAACAGGGCTTCGAAGTTTACCACCAGCTGCACCTGGGCGCCCACTGAAATAAAACCCCGAAAAATCACGAACGTCGGACGATTGCACCCACACCGAAAGTGCCAGCCAGTCAAGCTCTTGCTGCTCCTCACCGGCCATTCCCAGCGCATCTACAGCACCACAGACATCGCGGCTCCGGGCTTTCCCTGACCAACAGGGCTTCGACGTTTACCACCAGCTGCACATGGGCGCCCACTGAAAAAAAAACCCTAAAAAATCAAAAACGTCGGACAATTGCTCCCACACCAAAATTGCCAGCCAGTCAAGCTCTTGCTGCTCCTCACCGGCCATTCCCAGCGCATCTACAGCACCACAGACATCGGGGCTCCGGGCTTTCCCTGACCAACAGGGCTTCGACGTTTACCACCAGCTGCACCTGATTGCCCACTGAAAAAAAACCCTGAAAAATCAAAAACGTCGGACGATTGCTCCCACAACGAAAGTGCCAGCAACTCAAGCTCTTGCTGCTCCTCCCCGGCCATTGGCAGCGCATCTACAGCACCACAGATATCGGGGCTCCGGGCTTTCCCTGACCAACAGGCCTTCGACATTTACCACCAGCTGAACCTGGGCGCCCACTGAAAAGAACCCTGAAAAATCACGAACGTCGGACGATTGCTCCCACACCGAAATTGCCAGCCAGTCAAGCTGTAGGTGCTCCTCACCTTCCATTCCCAGCGCATCTACAGCACCACAGACATCGGGGCTCCGGGCTTTCCCTGACCAACAGGGCTTCGACGTTTACCACCAGCTGCACCTGGGCTCCCACTGAAATAAAACCCCGAAAAATCACGAACGTCGGACGATTGCTCCCACACCAAAAGTGCCAGCCAGTCAAGCTCTTGCTGCTCCTCACCAGCCATTCCCAGCGCATCTACAGCACCACAGACATCGCGGCTCCGGGCTTTCCCTGACCAACAGGGCTTCGACGTTTACCACCAGCTGAACCTGGTTGCCCACTGAAAAAAAAACCCTGAAAAATCAAAAACGTCGGACGATTGATCCCACACCGAAAGTGCCAGCCAGTCAAGCTCTTGCTGTTCCTCACCGGCCATTGGCAGCGCATCTACAGCACCACAGACATCGGGGCTCTGGGCTTTCCCGGACCAATAGGGCTTCGACGTTTACCATCAGCTGCACCTGGGCGCCCACTGAAAAGAACCCCGAAAAATCACGAACATCGGACGATTGCTCCCACACCGAAAGTGCCAGCAACTCAAGCTCTTGCTGCTCCTCACCGGCCACTGGCAGCGCATCTACAGCACCACAGACATCGGGGCTCCGGGCTTTCCCTGACCAACAGGGCTTCGACATTTACCATCAGCTGCACCTGGGCGCCCACTGAAAAAAATAAACGAAATATCACGAACATCAGACGAGTGCTCCCACACCAAAAGTGCCAGCCAGTCAAGCTCTTGCTGCTCCTCCCCGGCCATTCCCAGCGCATCTACAGCACCACAGACATCGGGGCTCCGGGCTTTCCCTGACAAACAGGGCTTCGACGTTTACCACCAGCTGCACCTGGGCTCCCACTGAAATAAAACCCCGAAAAATCACGAACGTCGGACGATTGCTCCCACACCAAAAGTGCCAGCAACTCAAGCTCTTGCTGCTCCTCACCTCCCATTCCCAGCGCATCTACAACACCACAGACATCGGGGCTCCGGGCTTTCCCTGACGAACCGGGCTTCGACATTTACCACCAGCTGCACCTGGGTGCCCCCTGAAAAAAAAACCCCAAAAATCACAAACGTCGGACGATTCCTGCCACACCTTAAATGCCAGCCTGTCAAGCTCTTGCTGCTCCTCACCGCCCATTCCCAGCGCATCTACAACACCGCAGACATCGGGGCTCCGGGCTTTCCCTGACCAACAGGGCTTCGACGTTTACCACTCGCTGAACCTGGGCTCCCACTGAAAAGAACACCGAAAAATCACGAACGTCGGACGATTGCTCTCACACCAAAAGTGCCAGACAGTCAAGCTCTTGCTGCTGCTCACCGGCCATTGCCAGCCGATCTACAGCACCACAGACATTGGGGCTCCGGGCTTTCCCTGACCAACAGGGCTTCGACGTTTACCACCAGCTCAACCTGGGCGCCCACTGAAAGTAAAACCCCGAAAAATCACGACAGTCGGACGATTGCTCCCACACCGAAAGTGCCAGCAACACAAGCTCTTGCTGCTCCTCACCGGCCATTGGCAGCGCATCTACAACACCACAGACATCGGGGATCCGGGCTTTCCCTGACGAACAGGGCTTCGACGTTTACCACCAGCTGAGCCTGGGCGCCCAGTGAATAAAAATCCCCAAAAATCACAAACGTCCGACGATTGCTCCCACACCGAAAGTGCCAGCCAGTCAAGCTCTTGCTGCTACTCACCAGCCATTGGAGGCGCATCTACAGCACCACAGACATCGGGGCTCCGGGCTTTCCCTGACAAACAGGGCTTCGACATTTACCACCAGCTGCACCTGGGCGCCCACTGAAAGTAAAACCCCGAAGAATCACGAAGGTCGGACGATTCCTCCCACACCGAAAGTGCCAGCCTGTCAAGCTCTAGCTGCTCCTCACCGCCCATTCCCAGCGCATCTACAGCACCACAGACATCAGGGCTCCGGGCTTTCCCTGACCAACAGGGCTTCGACATTTACCACCAGCTGCAGCTGGGCGCCCACTGAAAAAAAACCCGAAAAATCATGAACATCGGACGATTGCTCCCACACCGAAAGTGCCAGCAACTCAAGCTCTTGCTGCTCCTCACCAGCCATTGGCAGCGCATCTACAGCACCACAGACATTGGGGTTCTGCGCCTTCCCTGACCAACAGGGCTTCGACGTTTGCCACCAGCTGCACCTGGGTGCCCCCTGAAAAAAAAACCCCAAAAATCACAAACGTCCGACGATTCCTCCCACACCGAAAGTGCCAGCCTGTCAAGCTCTTGCTGCTTGTCCCCGGCCATTGGCAGCGCATCTACAGCACCACAGACATCGGGGCTCTGGGCTTTCCCTGACCAACAGGGCTTCGATGTTTACCACCAGCTGCAAATGGGCGCGCACTAGAAGTAAAACCCGGAAAAATCACGAACGTCGGACGATTGCTCCCACACCGAAAGTGACACCCAGTCAAGCTCTTGCTGCTCCTCACCGGCCATTGGCAGCGCATCTACAGCACCACAGACATCGGGGCTCCGGGCTTTCCCTGACCAACAGGGCTTCGACGTTTACCACCAGCTGAACCTGGGCGACCTCTGAAAAAAAATCCACGAAAAATCACGAACATCGGACGATTGCTCCCACACCAAAAGTGCCAGCCAGTCAAGCTCTTGCTGCTCCTCACCGGCCATTCCCAGAACATCTACAGCACCACAGACATCGGAGCTCCGGGCTTTCCCTGACCAACAGGGCTTCGACGTTTACCACCCGCTGCACATGGGCGCCCACTAAAAAAAATAAACGAAATATCACGAACATCAGACGATTCCTGCCACACCTTAAATGCCAGACAGTCAAGCTCATGCTGCTCCTCACCGGCCATTGGCAGCGCATCTACAGCACCACAGATATCGCGGCTCCGAGCTTTCCCTGACCAACAGGGCTTCGACGTTTACCACCAGCTGAACCTGGGCGCCCAGTGAATAAAAATCCCCAAAAATCACAAACGTCCGACGATTGCTCCCACACCGAAAGTGCCAGACAGTCAAGCTCTTGCTGCTCCTCACCGACCATTGGCAGCGCATCTACAGCACCACAGACATCGGGGCTCCGGGCTTTCCCTAACCAACAGGGCTTCGACGTTTACCACCAGCTGCACCTGGGCGCCCACTGAAATAAAACCCCGAAAAATCACGAACGTCGGACGATTCCTCCCACACCTAAAGTGCCAGCAACTCAAGCTCTTGCTGCTACTCACCGGACGTTGGCAGCGAATCTACAGCACCACAGACATCGGGGCTCCGGGCTTTCCCTGACCAACAGGGCTTCGACGTTTACCACCAGCTGCACCTGGGCGCCCACTGAAAAAAATAAACGAAAAATCACGAACATCGGACGATTGCTCCCACACCGAAAGTGCCAGCAACTCAAGCTCTTGCTGCTCCTCACCGGCCATTCCCAGCGCATCTACAGCACCACAGACATCGGGGCTCCGGGCTTTCCCTGACCAACAGGGCTTCGAAGTTTACCACCAGCTGAACCTGGGCGCCCACTGAAATAAAACCCCGAAAAATAACAAACGTCGGACGATTCCTCCCACACCGAAAGTGCCAGCAACTCAAGCTCTTGCTGCTACTCACCGCACTTTGGCAGTGCATCTACAGCACCACAGACATCGGGGTTCTGCGCTTTCTTTGACCAACAGGGCTTCGACGTTTACCACCAGCTGAACCTGGGCACCCGCTGAAAAAAATAAAAGAAAAATCACGAACATCGGACGATTGCTCCCACAGCAAAAGTGCCAGCCAGTCAAGCTCTTGCTGCTCCTCACCGGCCATTGCCAGCCCATCTATAGCACCACAGACATCGGGGCTCCGAGCTTTCCCTGACCAACAGGGCTTCGACGTTTACCACCAGCTGCACCTGATTGCCCACTGAAAAAAAACCCTGAATAATCAAAAACGTCGGACGATTGATCCCACACCGAAAGTGCCAGTAACTCAAGCTCTTACTGCTCCTCCCCGGCCATTGGCAGCGTATCTACAGCACCACAGACATCGGGGCTCCGGGCATTCCCTGACCAACAGGGCTTCGACTTTTAACACCAGCTGAACCTGGGCGCCCCCTGAAAAAAAAACCCCAAAAATCACAAATGACGGACGATCCCTGCCACACCTTAAATGCCAGCCTGTCAAGCTCTTGCTGCTCCTCACCGCACATTCCCAGCGCATCTACAGCACCACAGACATCGGGGCTCCGGGCTTTCCCTGATCAAAAAGGCTTCGACGTTTACACCCAGCTGCACCTGGGCGCCCACTGAAATAAAACCCCGAAAAATAACAAACGTCGGACGATTCCTCCCACACCGAAAGTGCCAGCAACTCAAGCTCTTGCTGCTACTCACCGGACTTTGGCAGTTCATCTACAGGACCACAGACATCGGGGTTCTGCGCTTTTCCTGACCAACAGGGCTTCGACGTTTACCACCAGCTGCACCTGGGCGCCCACTGAAAAAAAACACAAAAAATCACAAACGTCGGACGATTGCTCCCACACCGAAAGTGCCAGCCTGTCAAGCTCTAGTTGCTCCTCACCAGCCATTCCCAGTGCATCTAGAGCACCACAGACATCGGGGATCCGGGCTTTCCCAGACCAACAGGGCTTCGACGTTTACCACCAGCTGCACCTGGGCGCCGACTGAAATTAAAACCCCGAAAAATCACGAACGTGAGACGATTGCTCCCACACCGAAAGTCCCAGTCAGTCAAGCTCCTGCTGCTCCTCACGGGCCATTGGCAGCGCATCTACATCACCACAGACATCGGGGCTCCGGGCTTTCCCTGACCAACAGGGCTTCGACATTTACCACCAGTTGCACCTGGGCTCCCACTGAAAAAAAACCGCGAAAAATCACGAACATCGGAAGATTGCTCCCACACCGAAAGTGCCAGCCAGTCAAACTCTTGGTGTTCCTCACCAGCCATTCCCAGCGCATCTACAGCACCACAGACATCGGGGCTCCGGGCTTTCTCTGACCAACAGGGCTTCGACATTTACCACCCGATGCACCTGGGCGTCCAGTCGAAAAAATCCCCAAAAAATCACGAACGTCGGACGATTGCTCCCACACCGAACGTGCCAGCCAGTCAAGCTCTCGCTGCTCCTCACCGGCCATTGGCAGCGCATCTACAGCACCACAGACATCGGGGCTCTGGGCTTCTCCTGACCAACAGAGCTTTGACGTTTACCACCCGCTGCACATGCGCAACCACTGAAAAATACCACTAAAAATGACGAACTTCGGACGATTGCTCCCACACCGAAAGTGCCAGCAACTCAAGCTCTTGCTGCTCCTCATGGGCCATTGGCAGCGCATCTACAGCACCACAGACATCGGGGCTCCGGGCTTTCCCTGACCAACAGGGCTTCGACGTTTACCACCAGCTGAACCTGGGCGCCCACTGAAAAAAATAAACGAAATATCACGAACATCAGACGAGTGCTCCCACACCAAAAGTGCCAGCCAGTCAAGCTCTTGCTGCTCCTCCCCGGCCATTCCCAGCGCATCTACAGCACCACAGACATCGGGGCTCCGGGCTTTCCCTGACAAACAGGGCTTCGACGTTTACCACCAGCTGCACCTGGGCTCCCACTGAAATAAAACCCCGAAAAATCACGAACGTCGGACGATTGCTCCCACACCAAAAGTGCCAGCAACTCAAACTCTTGCTGCTCCTCACCGGACTTTGGCAGTGCATCTACAGCACCACAGACATCGGGGTTCTGCGCTTTCCCTGACCAACAGGGCTTCGACGTTTACCACCAGCTGAACCTGGGCGCCCGCTGAAAAAAATAAAAGAAAAATCACGAACGTCGGACGATTGCTCCCACAGCAAAAGTGCCAGCCAGTCAAGCTCTTGCTGCTCCTCACCAGCCATTCCCAGCGCATCTACAGCACCACAGACATCGCGGCTCCGGGCTTTCCCTGACCAACAGGGCTTCGACGTTTACCACCAGCTGAACCTGGTTGCCCACTGAAAAAAAAACCCTGAAAAATCAAAAACGTCGGACGATTGATCCCACAACAAAAGTGCCAGCCAGTCAAGCTCTTGCTGTTCCTCACCGGCCATTGGCAGCGCATCTACAGCACCACAGACATCGGGGCTCTGGGCTTTCCCGGACCAATAGGGCTTCGACGTTTACCATCAGCTGCACCTGGGCGCCCACTGAAAAGAACCCCGAAAAATCACGAACATCGGACGATTGCTCCCACACCGAAAGTGCCAGCAACTCAAGCTCTTGCTGCTCCTCACCGGCCACTGGCAGCGCATCTACAGTACCACAGACATCGGGGCTCCGGGCTTTCCCTGACCAACAGGGCTTCGACATTTACCATCAGCTGCACCTGGGCGCCCACTGAAAAAAATAAACGAAATATCACGAACATCAGACGAGTGCTCCCACACCAAAAGTGCCAGCCAGTCAAGCTCTTGCTGCTCCTCCCCGGCCATTCCCAGCGCATCTACAGCACCACAGACATCGGGGCTCCGGGCTTTCCCTGACAAACAGGGCTTCGACGTTTACCATCAGCTGCACCTGGGCTCCCACTGAAATAAAACCCCGAAAAATCACGAACGTCGGACGATTGCTCCCACACCAAAAGTGCCAGCAACTCAAGCTCTTGCTGCTCCTCACCTCCCATTCCCAGCGCATCTACAACACCACAGACATCGGGGCTCCGGGCTTTCCCTGACGAACCGGGCTTCGACATTTACCACCAGCTGCACCTGGGTGCCCCCTGAAAAAAAAACCCCAAAAATCACAAACGTCGGACGATTCCTGCCACACCTTAAATGCCAGCCTGTCAACCTCTTGCTGCTCCTCACCGCCCATTCCCAGCGCATCTACAACACCGCAGACATCGGGGCTCCGGGCTTTCCCTGACCAACAGGGCTTCGACGTTTACCACTCGCTGAACCTGGGCTCCCACTGAAAAGAACCCCGAAAAATCACGAACATCGGACGATTGCTCCCACACCGAAAGTTCCAGCCAGTCAAGCTCTTGCTGCTCCTCCCCGGCCATTGGCAGCGCATCTACAGCACCACAGATATCGGGGATCCGAGCTTTCCCTGACCAACAGGGCTTCGACGTTTACCACCAGCTGAACCTGGGCGCCCACTGAAATAAAACCCCGAAAAATCACAAACGTCGGACGATTCCTCCCCCACAGAAAGTGCCAGCAACTCAAGCTCTTGCTGTTCCTCACCGGACTTTGGCAGTGCATCTACAGCACCACAGACATCACGGCTCCGGGCTTTCCCTGACCAACAGGGCTTCGACGCTTACCACCAGCTGCACCTGGGCGCCCACTGAAAAAAACCCCGAAAAATCACGAACATCGGACGATTGCTCCCACACCAAAATTGCCAGCCAGTCAAGCTGTAGGTGCTCATCACCTTCCATTCCCAGCGCATCTACAGCGCCACAGACATCGGGGCTCCGGGCTTTCCCTGACCAACAGGGCTTCGACGTTTACCACCAGCTGCACCTGGGCGCCCACTGAAATAAAACCCCGAAAAATCACGAACGTCGGACGATTGCTCCCACAACGAAAGTGCCAGCAACACAAGCTCTTGCTGCTCCTCACCGGCCATTCCCAGCGCATCTACAGCACCACAGACATCGGGGCTCCGGGCTTTCCCTGACCAACAGGGCTTCGACGTTTACCACCCGCTGCACATGGGCGCCCACTAAAAAAAATAAACGAAATATCACGAACATCAGACGATTCCTGCCACACCTTAAATGCCAGACAGTCAAGCTCTTGCTGCTCCTCACCGGCCATTCCCAGCGCATCTACAGCACCACAGACATCGGGGCTCCGGGCTTTCCCTGACCAACAGGGCTTCGAAGTTTACCACCAGCTGCACCTGGGCGCCCACTGAAATAAAACCCCGAAAAATCACGAACGTCGGACGATTGCACCCACACCGAAAGTGCCAGCCAGTCAAGCTCTTGCTGCTCCTCACCGGCCATTCCCAGCGCATCTACAGCACCACAGACATCGCGGCTCCGGGCTTTCCCTGACCAACAGGGCTTCGACGTTTACCACCAGCTGCACATGGGCGCCCACTGAAAAAAAAACCCTAAAAAATCAAAAACGTCGGACAATTGCTCCCACACCAAAATTGCCAGCCAGTCAAGCTCTTGCTGCTCCTCACCGGCCATTCCCAGCGCATCTACAGCACCACAGACATCGGGGCTCCGGGCTTTCCCTGACCAACAGGGCTTCGACGTTTACCACCAGCTGCACCTGATTGCCCACTGAAAAAAAACCCTGAAAAATCAAAAACGTCGGACGATTGCTCCCACACCGAAAGTGCCAGCAACTCAAGCTCTTGCTGCTCCTCCCCGGCCATTGGCAGCGCATCTACAGCACCACAGATATCGGGGCTCCGGGCTTTCCCTGACCAACAGGCCTTCGACATTTACCACCAGCTGAACCTGGGCGCCCACTGAAAAGAACCCTGAAAAATCACGAACGTCGGACGATTGCTCCCACACCGAAATTGCCAGCCAGTCAAGCTGTAGGTGCTCCTCACCTTCCATTCCCAGCGCATCTACAGCACCACAGACATCGGGGCTCCGGGCTTTCCCTGACCAACAGGGCTTCGACGTTTACCACCAGCTGCACCTGGGCTCCCACTGAAATAAAACCCCGAAAAATCACGAACGTCGGACGATTGCTCCCACACCAAAAGTGCCAGCCAGTCAAGCTCTTGCTGCTCCTCACCAGCCATTCCCAGCGCATCTACAGCACCACAGACATCGCGGCTCCGGGCTTTCCCTGACCAACAGGGCTTCGACGTTTACCACCAGCTGAACCTGGTTGCCCACTGAAAAAAAAACCCTGAAAAATCAAAAACGTCGGACGATTGATCCCACACCGAAAGTGCCAGCCAGTCAAGCTCTTGCTGTTCCTCACCGGCCATTGGCAGCGCATCTACAGCACCACAGACATCGGGGCTCTGGGCTTTCCCGGACCAATAGGGCTTCGACGTTTACCATCAGCTGCACCTGGGCGCCCACTGAAAAGAACCCCGAAAAATCACGAACATCGGACGATTGCTCCCACACCGAAAGTGCCAGCAACTCAAGCTCTTGCTGCTCCTCACCGGCCACTGGCAGCGCATCTACAGCACCACAGACATCGGGGCTCCGGGCTTTCCCTGACCAACAGGGCTTCGACATTTACCATCAGCTGCACCTGGGCGCCCACTGAAAAAAATAAACGAAATATCACGAACATCAGACGAGTGCTCCCACACCAAAAGTGCCAGCCAGTCAAGCTCTTGCTGCTCCTCCCCGGCCATTCCCAGCGCATCTACAGCACCACAGACATCGGGGCTCCGGGCTTTCCCTGACAAACAGGGCTTCGACGTTTACCACCAGCTGCACCTGGGCTCCCACTGAAATAAAACCCCGAAAAATCACGAACGTCGGACGATTGCTCCCACACCAAAAGTGCCAGCAACTCAAGCTCTTGCTGCTCCTCACCTCCCATTCCCAGCGCATCTACAACACCACAGACATCGGGGCTCCGGGCTTTCCCTGACGAACCGGGCTTCGACATTTACCACCAGCTGCACCTGGGTGCCCCCTGAAAAAAAAACCCCAAAAATCACAAACGTCGGACGATTCCTGCCACACCTTAAATGCCAGCCTGTCAACCTCTTGCTGCTCCTCACCGCCCATTCCCAGCGCATCTACAACACCGCAGACATCGGGGCTCCGGGCTTTCCCTGACCAACAGGGCTTCGACGTTTACCACCAGCTGAACCTGGGCTCCCACTGAAAAGAACACCGAAAAATCACGAACGTCGGACGATTGCTCTCACACCAAAAGTGCCAGACAGTCAAGCTCTTGCTGCTGCTCACCGGCCATTGCCAGCCCATCTACAGCACCACAGACATTGGGGCTCCGGGCTTTCCCTGACCAACAGGGCTTCGACGTTTACCACCAGCTCAACCTGGGCGCCCACTGAAAGTAAAACCCCGAAAAATCACGACAGTCGGACGATTGCTCCCACACCGAAAGTGCCAGCAACACAAGCTCTTGCTGCTCCTCACCGGCCATTGGCAGCGCATCTACAACACCACAGACATCGGGGATCCGGGCTTTCCCTGACCAACAGGGCTTCGACGTTTACCACCAGCTGAGCCTGGGCGCCCAGTGAATAAAAATCCCCAAAAATCACAAACGTCCGACGATTGCTCCCACACCGAAAGTGCCAGCCAGTCAAGCTCTTGCTGCTACTCACCAGCCATTGGAGGCGCATCTACAGCACCACAGACATCGGGGCTCCGGGCTTTCCCTGACAAACAGGGCTTCGACATTTACCACCAGCTGCACCTGGGCGCCCACTGAAAGTAAAACCCCGAAGAATCACGAAGGTCGGACGATTCCTCCCACACCGAAAGTGCCAGCCTGTCAAGCTCTAGCTGCTCCTCACCGCCCATTCCCAGCGCATCTACAGCACCACAGACATCAGGGCTCCGGGCTTTCCCTGACCAACAGGGCTTCGACATTTACCACCAGCTGCAGCTGGGCGCCCACTGAAAAAAAACCCGAAAAATCATGAACATCGGACGATTGCTCCCACACCGAAAGTGCCAGCAACTCAAGCTCTTGCTGCTCCTCACCAGCCATTGGCAGCGCATCTACAGCACCACAGACATTGGGGTTCTGCGCCTTCCCTGACCAACAGGGCTTCGACGTTTGCCACCAGCTGCACCTGGGTGCCCCCTGAAAAAAAAACCCCAAAAATCACAAACGTCCGACGATTCCTCCCACACCGAAAGTGCCAGCCTGTCAAGCTCTTGCTGCTTGTCCCCGGCCATTGGCAGCGCATCTACAGCACCACAGACATCGGGGCTCTGGGCTTTCCCTGACCAACAGGGCTTCGATGTTTACCACCAGCTGCAAATGGGCGCGCACTAGAAGTAAAACCCGGAAAAATCACGAACGTCGGACGATTGCTCCCACACCGAAAGTGACACCCAGTCAAGCTCTTGCTGCTCCTCACCGGCCATTGGCAGCGCATCTACAGCACCACAGACATCGGGGCTCCGGGCTTTCCCTGACCAACAGGGCTTCGACGTTTACCACCAGCTGAACCTGGGCGACCTCTGAAAAAAAATCCACGAAAAATCACGAACATCGGACGATTGCTCCCACACCAAAAGTGCCAGCCAGTCAAGCTCTTGCTGCTCCTCACCGGCCATTCCCAGAACATCTACAGCACCACAGACATCGGAGCTCCGGGCTTTCCCTGACCAACAGGGCTTCGACGTTTACCACCCGCTGCACATGGGCGCCCACTAAAAAAAATAAACGAAATATCACGAACATCAGACGATTCCTGCCACACCTTAAATGCCAGACAGTCAAGCTCATGCTGCTCCTCACCGGCCATTGGCAGCGCATCTACAGCACCACAGATATCGCGGCTCCGAGCTTTCCCTGACCAACAGGGCTTCGACGTTTACCACCAGCTGAACCTGGGCGCCCAGTGAATAAAAATCCCCAAAAATCACAAACGTCCGACGATTGCTCCCACACCCAACGTGCCAGACAGTCAAGCTCTTGCTGCTCCTCACCGACCATTGGCAGCGCATCTACAGCACCACAGACATCGGGGCTCCGGGCTTTCCCTAACCAACAGGGCTTCGACGTTTACCACCAGCTGCACCTGGGCGCCCACTGAAATAAAACCCCGAAAAATCACGAACGTCGGACGATTCCTCCCACACCTAAAGTGCCAGCAACTCAAGCTCTTGCTGCTACTCACCGGACGTTGGCAGCGAATCTACAGCACCACAGACATCGGGGCTCCGGGCTTTCCCTGACCAACAGGGCTTCGACGTTTACCACCAGCTGCACCTGGGCGCCCACTGAAAAAAATAAACGAAAAATCACGAACATCGGACGATTGCTCCCACACCGAAAGTGCCAGCAACTCAAGCTCTTGCTGCTCCTCACCGGCCATTCCCAGCGCATCTACAGCACCACAGACATCGGGGCTCCGGGCTTTCCCTGACCAACAGGGCTTCGAAGTTTACCACCAGCTGAACCTGGGCGCCCACTGAAATAAAACCCCGAAAAATAACAAACGTCGGACGATTCCTCCCACACCGAAAGTGCCAGCAACTCAAGCTCTTGCTGCTACTCACCGCACTTTGGCAGTGCATCTACAGCACCACAGACATCGGGGTTCTGCGCTTTCTTTGACCAACAGGGCTTCGACGTTTACCACCAGCTGAACCTGGGCACCCGCTGAAAAAAATAAAAGAAAAATCACGAACATCGGACGATTGCTCCCACAGCAAAAGTGCCAGCCAGTCAAGCTCTTGCTGCTCCTCACCGGCCATTGCCAGCCCATCTATAGCACCACAGACATCGGGGCTCCGAGCTTTCCCTGACCAACAGGGCTTCGACGTTTACCACCAGCTGCACCTGATTGCCCACTGAAAAAAAACCCTGAATAATCAAAAACGTCGGACGATTGATCCCACACCGAAAGTGCCAGTAACTCAAGCTCTTACTGCTCCTCCCCGGCCATTGGCAGCGTATCTACAGCACCACAGACATCGGGGCTCCGGGCATTCCCTGACCAACAGGGCTTCGACTTTTAACACCAGCTGAACCTGGGCGCCCCCTGAAAAAAAAACCCCAAAAATCACAAATGACGGACGATCCCTGCCACACCTTAAATGCCAGCCTGTCAAGCTCTTGCTGCTCCTCACCGCACATTCCCAGCGCATCTACAGCACCACAGACATCGGGGCTCCGGGCTTTCCCTGATCAAAAAGGCTTCGACGTTTACACCCAGCTGCACCTGGGCGCCCACTGAAATAAAACCCCGAAAAATAACAAACGTCGGACGATTCCTCCCACACCGAAAGTGCCAGCAACTCAAGCTCTTGCTGCTACTCACCGGACTTTGGCAGTTCATCTACAGGACCACAGACATCGGGGTTCTGCGCTTTTCCTGACCAACAGGGCTTCGACGTTTACCACCAGCTGCACCTGGGCGCCCACTGAAAAAACTAAATGAAAAATCACGAACATCGGACGATTGCTCCCACACCGAAAGTGCCAGCCTGTCAAGCTCTTGCTGCTCCTCACCGCCCATTCCCAGCGCATCTACAGCACCACAGACATCGGGGCTCCGGGCTTTCCCTGACCAACAGGGCTTCGACATTTACCACCAGCTGCACCTGGGCGCCCACTGAAATAAAACCCTGAAAAATCACGAACGTCGGACGATTGCTCCCACACCGAAAGTGCCAGCAACTCAAGCTCCTGCTGCTCCTCACCGGCCATTGGCAGCGCATCTACAGCACCACAGACATCGGGGCTCTGGGCTTTCCCTGACCAACAGGGCTTCGACGTTTACCACCAGCTGAACCTGGGCGCCCAGTGAATAAAAATCCCCAAACATCACAAACGTCGGACGATTGCTCCCACACCAAAAGTGCCAGATAGTCAAGCTCTTGCTGCTCCTCACCGGCCATTCCCAGCGCATCTACAGCACCACAGATATAGGGGCTCCGGGCATTCCCTGACCAACACGGCTTCGACATTTACCACCAGCTGCACCTGGGCGCCCACTGAAAAAAATAAACGAAAAATCACGAACATCGCACGATTGCTCCCACAATGAAAGTGCCAGCCAGTCAAGCTCTTGCTGCTCCTCACCGGCCATTCCCAGCGCATCTACAGCACCACAGACATCGGGGCTCCGGGCTTTCCCTGACCAACAGGGCTTCGACGTTTAGCACCAGCTCAACCTGGGCGCCCACTGAAATAAAACCCCGAAAAATAACAAACGTCGGACGATTCCTCGCACACCGAAAGTGCCAGCAACTCAAGCTCTTGCTGCTACTCACCGGACTTTGGCAGTGCATCTACAGCACCACAGACATCGGGGTTCTGCGCTTTCTTTGACCAACAGGGCTTCGACGTTTACCACCAGCTGAACCTGGGCACCCGCTGAAAAAAATAAAAGAAAAATCACGAACATCGGACGATTGCTGCCACAGCAAAAGTGCCAGCAACTCAAGCTCTTGCTGCTCCTCACCGGCCATTGCCAGCCCATCTACAGCACCACAGACATCGGGGCTCCGGGCTTTCCCTGACCAACAGGGCTTCGACGTTTACCACCAGCTGAACCTGGGCACCCAGTGAATAAAAATCCCCAAAAATCACAAACGTCCGACGATTGCTCCCACACCGAAAGTGCCAGACAGTCAAGCTCTTGCTGCTCCTCACCGGACATTGCCAGCCCATCTACAGCACCACAGACATCGGGGCTCCGGGCTTTCCCTGACCAACAGGGCTTCGACGTTTACCACCAGCTGCACCTGGGCGCCCACTGAAATAAAACCCCGAAAAATCACGAACGTCGGACGATTCCTCCCACATCAAAAGTGCCAGACAGTCAAGCTCTTGCTGCTACTCACAGGACTTTAGCAGTGCATCTACAGCACCACAGACATCGGGGTTCTGCGCTTTCCCTGAAGAACAGGGCTTCGACGTTTACCACCAGTTGCACCTGGGCGCCCACTGATAAAAATAAACGAAAAATCACAAACATCGGACAATTGCTCCCACAACGAAAGTGCCAGCCAGTCAAGCTCTTGCTGCTCCTCACCGCCCATTCCTAGCGCATCTACAGCACCACAGACATCGGGGCTCTGGGCTTTCCCTGACCAACAGGGCTTCGATGTTTACCACCAGCTGAACATGGGTGCCCACTGAAAAAAAAACCCGAAAAAAACACAAACGTCGGACGATTGCTCCCACACCAAAAGTGCCAGCCAGTCAAGCTCTTGCTGCTCCTCACCGGCCATTGGCAGCGCATCTACAGCACCACAGACATCGGGGCTCCGGGCTTTCCCTGACCAACAGGGCTTCGACGTTTAGCACCCGCTGCAGCTGGGCGCCCACTGAAAAGAACCCCGAAAAATCACGAACGTCGGACGATTGCTCCCACACCAAAATTGCCAGCCAGTCAAGCTGTAGGTGCTCATCACCTTCCATTCCCAGCGCATCTACAGCACCACAGACATCGGGGCTCCGGGCTTTCCCTGACCAACAGGGCTTCGACATTTACCACCAGCTGCACCTGGGCGCCCACTGAAAGTAAAACCCCGAAGAATCACGAACGTCGGACGATTGCTCCCACACCGAAAGTGCCAGCCAGGCAAGCTCTTGCTGCTCCTCACCGGCCATTGGCAGCGCATCTACAGGACCACAGACATCGGGGCTCCGGGCTTTCCCTGACCAACAGGGCTTCGACGTTTACCACCAGCTGCACCTGGGCTCCCACTGAAATAAAACCCCGAAAAATCACGAACGTCGGACGATTGCTCCCACACCAAAAGTGCCAGCCAGTCAAGCTCTTGCTGCTCCTCACCGGCCATTCCCAGCACATCTACAGCACCACAGACATCGGGGCTCCGGGCTTTCCCTGACCAACAGGGCTTCGACGTTTACCACCCGCTGCACATGGGCGCCCACTAAAAAAAATAAACGAAATATCACGAACATCAGACGATTCCTGCCACACCTTAAATGCCAGCCAGTCAAGCTCATGCTGCTCCTCCCCGGCCATTGGCAGCGCATCTACAGCACCACAGATATCGCGGCTCCGAGCTTTCCCTGACCAACAGGGCTTCGACGTTTACCACCAGCTGAACCTGGGCGCCCAGTGAATAAAAATCCCCAAAAATCACAAACGTCCGACGATTGCTCCCACACCCAACGTGCCAGACAGTCAAGCTCTTGCTGCTCCTCACCGGCCATTGGCAGCGCATCTACAGCACCACAGACATCGGGGCTCCGGGCTTTCCCTAACCAACAGGGCTTCGACGTTTACCACCAGCTGCACCTGGGCGCCCACTGAAATAAAACCCCGAAAAATCACGAACGTCGGACGATTCCTCCCACACCTAAAGTGCCAGCAACTCAAGCTCTTGCTGCTACTCACCGGACGTTGGCAGCGAATCTACAGCACCACAGACATCGGGGCTCCGGGCTTTCCCTGACCAACAGGGCTTCGACGTTTACCACCAGCTGCACCTGGGCGCCCACTGAAAAAAATAAACGAAAAATCACGAACATCGGACGATTGCTCCCACACCGAAAGTGCCAGCAACTCAAGCTCTTGCTGCTCCTCACCGGCCATTCCCAGCGCATCTACAGCACCACAGACATCGGGGCTCCGGGCTTTCCCTGACCAACAGGGCTTCGAAGTTTACCACCAGCTGAACCTGGGCGCCCACTGAAATAAAACCCCGAAAAATAACAAACGTCGGACGATTCCTCCCACACCGAAAGTGCCAGCAACTCAAGCTCTTGCTGCTACTCACCGGACTTTGGCAGTGCATCTACAGCACCACAGACATCGGGGTTCTGCGCTTTCTTTGACCAACAGGGCTTCGACGTTTACCACCAGCTGAACCTGGGCACCCGCTGAAAAAAATAAAAGAAAAATCACGAACATCGGACGATTGCTGCCACAGCAAAAGTGCCAGCAACTCAAGCTCTTGCTGCTCCTCACCGGCCATTGCCAGCCCATCTACAGCACCACAGACATCGGGGCTCCGGGCTTTCCCTGACCAACAGGGCTTCGACGTTTACCACCAGCTGAACCTGGGCACCCAGTGAATAAAAATCCCCAAAAATCACAAACGTCCGACGATTGCTCCCACACCGAAAGTGCCAGACAGTCAAGCTCTTGCTGCTCCTCACCGGCCATTGCCAGCCCATCTACAGCACCACAGACATCGGGGCTCCTGGCTTTCCCTGACCAACAGGGCTTCGACGTTTACCACCAGCTGCACCTGGGCGCCCACTGAAATAAAACCCCGAAAAATCACGAACGTCGGACGATTCCTCCCACATCAAAAGTGCCAGACAGTCAAGCTCTTGCTGCTACTCACAGGACTTTAGCAGTGCATCTACAGCACCACAGACATCGGGGTTCTGCGCTTTCCCTGAAGAACAGGGCTTCGACGTTTACCACCAGTTGCACCTGGGCGCCCACTGATAAAAATAAATGAAAAATCACAAACATCGGACGATTGCTCCCACACCGAAAGTGCCAGCCAGTCAAGCTCTTGCTGCCCATCACCGGAATTTGGCAGTGCATCTACAGCACCACAGACATCGGGGCTCCGGGCTTTCCCTGACCAACAGGGCTTCGACGTTTACCACCAGCTGCACCTGTGTGCCCACTGAAAGTAAAACCCCGAAAAATCACGAACATCGGACGATTGCTCCCACAACGAAAGTGCCAGCCAGTCAAGCTCTTGCTGCTCCTCACCGCCCATTCCTAGCGCATCTACAGCACCACAGACATCGGGGCTCTGGGCTTTCCCTGACCAACAGGGCTTCGACGTTTACCACCAGCTGAACATGGGTGCCCACTGAAAAAAAAACCCGAAAAAAACACAAACGTCGGACGATTGCTCCCACACCAAAAGTGCCAGCCAGTCAAGCTCTTGCTGCTCCTCACCGGCCATTGGCAGCGCATCTACAGCACCACAGACATCGGGGCTCCGGGCTTTCCCTGACCAACAGGGCTTCGACATTTACCACCAGCTGCACCTGGGCGCCCACTGAAAGTAAAACCTCGAAGAATCACGAACGTCGGACGATTGCTCCCACACCGAAAGTGCCAGCCAGGCAAGCTCTTGCTGCTCCTCACCGGCCATTGGCAGCGCATCTACAGGACCACAGACATCGGGGCTCCGGGCTTTCCCTGACCAACAGGGCTTCGACGTTTACCACCAGCTGCACCTGGGCTCCCACTGAAATAAAACCCCGAAAAATCACGAACGTCGGACGATTGCTCCCACACCAAAAGTGCCAGCCAGTCAAGCTCTTGCTGCTCCTCACCGGCCATTCCCAGCACATCTACAGCACCACAGACATCGGGGCTCCGGGCTTTCCCTGACCAACAGGGCTTCGACGTTTACCACCCGCTGCACATGGGCGCCCACTAAAAAAAATAAACGAAATATCACGAACATCAGACGATTCCTGCCACACCTTAAATGCCAGCCAGTCAAGCTCATGCTGCTCCTCCCCGGCCATTGGCAGCGCATCTACAGCACCACAGATATCGCGGCTCCGAGCTTTCCCTGACCAACAGGGCTTCGACGTTTACCACCAGCTGAACCTGGGCGCCCAGTGAATAAAAATCCCCAAAAATCACAAACGTCCGACGATTGCTCCCACACCCAACGTGCCAGACAGTCAAGCTCTTGCTGCTCCTCACCGGCCATTGGCAGCGCATCTACAGCACCACAGACATCGGGGCTCCGGGCTTTCCCTGACCAACAGGGCTTCGACGTTTACCACCAGCTGCACCTGGGCGCCCACTGAAATAAAACCCCGAAAAATCACGAACGTCGGACGATTCCTCCCACACCTAAAGTGCCAGCAATTCAAGCTCTTGCTGCTACTCACCGGACTTTGGCAGCGAATCTACAGCACCACAGACATCGGGGCTCCGGGCTTTCCCTGACCAACAGGGCTTCGACGTTTACCACCAGCTGCACCTGGGCGCCCACTGAAAAAAATAAACGAAAAATCACGAACATCGGACGATTGCTCCCACACCGAAAGTGCCAGCAACTCAAGCTCTTGCTGCTCCTCACCGGCCATTCCCAGCGCATCTACAGCACCACAGACATCGGGGCTCCGGGCTTTCACTGACCAACAGGGCTTCGAAGTTTACCACCAGCTGAACCTGGGCGCCCACTGAAATAAAACCCCGAAAAATAACAAACGTCGGACGATTCCTCCCACACCGAAAGTGCCAGCAACTCAAGCTCTTGCTGCTACTTACCGGACTTTGGCAGTGCATCTACAGCACCACAGACATCGGGGTTCTGCGCTTTCTTTGACCAACAGGGCTTCGACGTTTACCACCAGCTGAACCTGGGCACCCGCTGAAAAAAATAAAAGAAAAATCACGAACATCGGACGATTGCTGCCACAGCAAAAGTGCCAGCAACTCAAGCTCTTGCTGCTCCTCACCGGCCATTGCCAGCCCATCTATAGCACCACAGACATCGGGGCTCCGGGCTTTCCCTGACCAACAGGGCTTCGACGTTTACCACCAGCTGCACCTGATTGCCCACTGAAAAAAAACCCTGAAAAATCAAAAACGTCGGACGATTGATCCCACACCGAAAGTGCCAGTAACTCAAGCTCTTGCTGCTCCTCACCGGGCATTGGCAGCGTATCTACAGCACCACAGACATCGGGGCTCCGGGCTTTCCCTGACCAACAGGGCTTCGACTTTTAACACCAGCTGAACCTGGGCGCCACCTGAAAAAAAAACCCCAAAAATCACAAATGACGGACGATTCCTGCCACACCTTAAATGCCAGCCTGTCAAGCTCTTGCTGCTCCTCACCGCACATTCCCAGCGCATCTACAGCACCACAGACATCGGGGATCCGGGCTTTCCCTGACCAACAAGGCTTCGACGTTTACACCCAGCTGCACCTGGGCGCCCACTGAAATAAAACCCCGAAAAATAACAAACGTCGGACGATTCCTCCCACACCGAAAGTGCCAGCAACTCTAGCTCTTGCTGCTACTCACCGGACTTTGGCAGTTCATCTACAGGACCACAGACATCGGGGTTCTGCGCTTTTCCTGACCAACAGGGCTTCGACGTTTACCACCAGCTGCACCTGGGCGCCCACTGAAAAAACTAAACGAAAAATCACGAACATCGGACGATTGATCCCACACCGAAAGTGCCAGTAACTCAAGCTCTTGCTGCTCCTCACCGCCCATTCCCAGCGCATCTACAGCACCACAGACATCGGGGCTCCGGGCTTTCCCTGACCAACAGGGCTTCGACATTTACCACCAGCTGCACCTGGGCGCCCACTGAAATAAAACCCCGAAAAATCACGAACGTCGGACGATTGCTCCCACACCGAAAGTGCCAGCAACTCAAGCTCCTGCTGCTCCTCACCGGCCATTGGCAGCGCATCTACAGCACCACAGACATCGGGGCTCTGGGCTTTCCCTGACCAACAGGGCTTTGACGTTTACCACCAGCTGAACCTGGGCGCCCAGTGAATAAAAATCCCCAAACATCACAAACGTCGGACGATTGCTCCCACACCCAAAGTGCCAGATAGTCAAGCTCTTGCTGCTCCTCACCGGCCATTCCCAGCGCATCTACAGCACCACAGATATAGGGGCTCCGGGCATTCCCTGACCAACACGGCTTCGACATTTACCACCAGCTGCACCTGGGCGCCCACTGAAAAAAATAAACGAAAAATCACGAACATCGCACGATTGCTCCCACAATGAAAGTGCCAGCCAGTCAAGCTCTTGCTGCTCCTCACCGCCCATTCCCAGCGCATCTACAGCACCACAGACATCGGGGCTCCGGGCTTTCCCTGACCAACAGGGCTTCGACGTTTACCACCAGCTCAACCTGGGCGCCCACTGAAATAAAACCCCGAAAAATAACAAACGTCGGACGATTCCTCCCACACCGAAAGTGCCAGCAACTCAAGCTCTTGCTGCTACTCACCGGACTTTGGCAGTGCATCTACAGCACCACAGACATCGGGGTTCTGCGCTTTCTTTGACCAACAGGGCTTCGACGTTTACCACCAGCTGAACCTGGGCACCCGCTGAAAAAAATAAAAGAAAAATCACGAACATCGGACGATTGCTGCCACAGCAAAAGTGCCAGCAACTCAAGCTCTTGCTGCTCCTCACCGGCCATTGCCAGCCCATCTACAGCACCACAGACATCGGGGCTCCGGGCTTTCCCTGACCAACAGGGCTTCGACGTTTAGCACCCGCTGCAGCTGGGCGCCCACTGAAAAGAACCCCGAAAAATCACGAACGTCGGACGATTGCTCCCACACCAAAATTGCCAGCCAGTCAAGCTGTAGGTGCTCATCACCTTCCATTCCCAGCGCATCTACAGCACCACAGACATCGGGGCTCCGGGCTTTCCCTGACCAACAGGGCTTCGACATTTACCACCAGCTGCACCTGGGCGCCCACTGAAAGTAAAACCCCGAAGAATCACGAACGTCGGACGATTGCTCCCACACCGAAAGTGCCAGCCAGGCAAGCTCTTGCTGCTCCTCACCGGCCATTGGCAGCGCATCTACAGGACCACAGACATCGGGGCTCCGGGCTTTCCCTGACCAACAGGGCTTCGACGTTTACCACCAGCTGCACCTGGGCTCCCACTGAAATAAAACCCCGAAAAATCACGAACGTCGGACGATTGCTCCCACACCGAAAGTGCCAGCAACTCAAGCTCTTGCTGCTCCTCCCCGGCCATTCCCAGCGCATCTACAGCACCACAGACATCGGGGCTCCGGGCTTTCCCTGACCAACAGGGCTTCGACGTTTACCACCCGCTGCACATGGGCGCCCACTAAAAAAAATAAACGAAATATCACGAACATCAGACGATTCCTGCCACACCTTAAATGCCAGCCAGTCAAGCTCATGCTGCTCCTCCCCGGCCATTGGCAGCGCATCTACAGCACCACAGATATCGGGGCTCCGGGCTTTCCCTGACCAACAGGGCTTCGACGTTTACCACCAGCTGAACCTGGGCGCCCAGTGAATAAAAATCCCCAAAAATCACAAACGTCCGACGATTGCTCCCACACCGAAAGTGCCAGACAGTCAAGCTCTTGCTGCTCCTCACCAGCCATTGGAGGCGCATCTACAGCACCACAGACATCGGGGCTCCGGGCATTCCCTGACCACCAGGGCTTCGACATTTACCACCAGCTGCACCTGGGCGCCCACTGAAATAAAACCCCGAAAAATCACGAACGTCGGACGATTGCACCCACACCGAAAGTGCCAGCCAGTCAAGCTCATGCTGCGACTCACCTCCCATTCCCAGCGCATCTACAGCACCACAGACATCGGGGCTCCGGGCTTTCCCTGACCAACAGGGCTTCGACGTTTACCACCAGCTGCACCTGGGCGTCCACTGAAAAAAAATGCCGAATAATCACGAACGTCGGACGATTGCTCCCACACCGAAAGTGCCAGCCAATCAAGCTCTTGCTGCTCCTCACCGGCCGTTCCCAGCGCATCTACAGCACCACAGACATCGGGGCTCCGGGCGTTCCCTGATGAACAGGGCTTCGAAGTTTACCACCAGCTGAACCTGGGCGCCCACTGAAATAAAACCCCGAAAAATAACAAACGTCGGACGATTCCTCCCACACCGAAAGTGCCAGCAACTCAAGCTCTTGCTGCTACTCACCGGACTTTGGCAGTGCATCTACAGCACCACAGACATCGGGGTTCTGCGCTTTCTTTGACCAACAGGGCTTCGACGTTTACCACCAGCTGAACCTGGGCACCCGCTGAAAAAAATAAAAGAAAAATCACGAACATCGGACGATTGCTCCCACAGCAAAAGTTCCAGCCAGTCAAGCTCTTGCTGCTCCTCACCGGCCATTGCCAGCCCATCTACAGCACCACAGACATCGGGGCTCCGGGCTTTCCCTGACCAACAGGGCTTCGACGTTTACCACCAGCTGCACCTGATTGCCCACTGAAAAAAAACCCTGAAAAATCAAAAACGTCGGACGATTGATCCCACACCGAAAGTGCCAGCAACTCAAGCTCTTGCTGCTCCTCACCGGTCATTGGCAGCGTATCTACAGCACCACAGACATCGGGGCTCCGGGCTTTCCCTGACCAACAGGGCTTCGACTTTTAACACCAGCTGAACCTGGGCGCCCCCTGAAAAAAAAACCCCAAAAATCACAAATGTCAGACGATTCCTGCCACACCTTAAATGCCAGCCTGTCAAGCTCTTGCTGCTCCTCACCAGCCATTGCCAGCGCATCTACAGCACCACAGACATCGGGGATCCGGGCTTTCCCTGACCAACAGGGCTTCGACGTTTACCACCAGCTGCACCTGGGCGCCCACTGAAAGTAAAACCCCGAAGAATTACGAACGTCGGACGATTGCTCCCACACCGAAAGTGCCAGCCAGTCAAGCTCTTGCTGCTCCTCACCGGCCATTGGCAGCGCATCTACAGCACCACAGACATCGGGCCTCCGGGCTTCCCCTGACGAACAGGGCTTCGACGTTTACCACCAGCTGAACCTGGGCTCCCACTGAAATAAAACCCCGAAAAATCACGAACGTCGGACGATTGCTCCCACACCGAAAGTGCCGGCCAGTCAAGCTCTAGCTGCTCCTCACCGGCCATTCCAAGCGCATCTACAGCACCACAGATATCGAGGCTCCGGGCTTTCCCTGACCAACAGGGCTTCAACGTTTACCACCAGCTGAACCTGGGCTCCCACTGAAAAAAAACCCCGAAAAATCACGAACGTCGGACGACTGCTCCCACACCGAAAGTGCCAGCCTGTCAAGCTCTTGCTGCTCCTCCCCGGCAATTGGCTGCGCATCTACAGCACCACAGACATCGGGGCTCCAGGCTTTCCCTAACGAACCGGGCTTCGACATTTACCACCAGCTGCACGTGGGTTCCCCCTGAAAAAAAAAACCCCAAAAATCACAAATGTCAGACGATTCCTGCAACACCTTAAATGCCAGCCTGTCAAGCTCTTGCTGCTCATCACCGCCCATTTCCAGCGCATCTACAGCATCACAGACATCGTGGCTCCGGGCGTTCCCTGACCAACAGGGCTTCGACGTTTACCACCAGCTGCACCTGGGCGCCCACTGAAATAAAACCCCGAAAAATCACGAACGTCGGACGATTCCTCCCACATCAAAAGTGCCAGACAGTCAAGCTCTAGCTGCTCCTCACCGGCCATTCCCAGCGCATCTACAGCACCACAGACATCGGGGTTCTGCGCTTTCCCTGAAGAACAGGGCTTCGACGTTTACCACCAGTTGCACCTGGGCGCCCACTGATAAAAATAAACGAAAAATCACGAACATCGGACGATTGGTCCCACAGCAAAAGTGCCAGCCAGTCAAGCTCTTGCTGCTCCTCACCGGAATTTGGCAGTGCATCTACAGCACCACAGACATCGGGGCTCCGGGCTTTCCCTGACCAACAGGACTTCGACGTTTACCACCAGCTGAACCTGGGCGCCCACTGAAGAAAATAAACGAAAAATCACGAACATCGCACGATTGCTCCCACAGCGAAAGTGCCAGCCAGTCAAGCCCTTGCTGATCCTCCCCGGCCATTGGCAGCGCATCTACAGCACCACAGAGATCGCGGCTCTGGGCTTTCCCTGACCAACAGGGCTTCGACATTTACCACCAGCTGCACCAGGTTACCCACTGAAAAAAAACCCTGAAAAATCAAAAACGTCGGACGATTGATCCCACACCAAAAGTGCCAGCAACACAAGCTCTTGCTGCTCCTCCCCGGCCATTCCCAGCGCATCTACAGCACCACAGACATCGGGGCTCCGGGCTTTCCCTGACCAACAGGGCTTCGACGTTTACCACCAGCTGCACCTGTGTGCCCACTGAAAGTAAAACCCTGAAAAATCACGAACATCGGACGATTGCTCCCACAACGAAAGTGCCAGACAGTCAAGCTCTTGCTGCTCCTCACCGGCCATTGGCAGCGCATCTACAGCACCACAGACATCGGGGCTCCGGGCTTTCCATGACCAACAGGGCTTCGACGTTTAGCACCCGCTGCAGCTGGGCGCTCACTAAAAAAAAAACGAAAAATCATGAACATCGGACGATTGCTCCCACACCGAAAGTGCCAGCAACTCAAACTCTTGCTGCTCCATACCGGCCATTGGCAGCGCATCTACAGCACCACAGACATCGGGGCTCTGGGCTTTCCCTGACCAACAGGGCTTCGATGTTTACCACCAGCTGAACCTGGGCGCCCAGTGAATAAAAATCCCCAAAAATCACAAACGTCCGACGATTGATCCCACACCCAAAGTGCCAGACAGTCAAGCTCTTGCTGCTCCTCACCGGCCATTGGCATCGCATCTACAGCACCACAGACATCGGGGCTCCGGGCTTTCCCTGACCAACAGGGCTTCGACGTTTACCACCAGCTGAGCCTGGGCGCCCAATGAATAAAAATCCCGAAAAATCACAAACGTCCGACGATTGCTCCCACACCCGAAGTGCCAGACAGTCAAGCTCTTGCTGCTCCTCACCAGCCATTGGAGGCGCATCTACAGCACCACAGACATCGGGGCTCCGGGCTTTCCCTGACCAACAGGGCTTCGACATTTACCACCAGCTGCACCGGGGCGCCCACTGAAAGTAAAACCCCGAACAATCACGAACGTCGGACGATTGCTCCCACACCGAAAGTGCCAGCCTGTCAAGCTCTAGCTGCTCCTCACCGCCCATTCCTAGCGCATCTACAGCACCACAGACATCGGGGCTCCGGGCTTTCCCTGACCAACAGGGCTTCGACATTTACCACCAGCTGCAGCTAGGCGCCCACTGAAAAAAAAACCGAAAAATCATGAACATCGGACGATTGCTCCCACACCGAAAGTGCCAGCAACTCAAGCTCTTGCTGCTACTCACCGGAATTTGGCAGTGCATCTACAGCACCACAGACATCGGGGCTCCGGGCTTTCCCTGACCAAGAGGGCTTCGACGTTTACCACCAGCTGAACCTGGGCGCCCACTGAAGAAAATAAACGAAAAATCACGAACATCGCACGATTGCTCCCACAGCGAAAGTGCCAGCCAGTCAAGGTCTTGGTGTTCCTCACTGGCCATTGGCAGCGCATCTACAGCACCACAGAGATCGCGGCTCCGGGCTTTCCCTGACCAACAGGGCTTCGACATTTACCACCAGCTGCACCTGGTTACCCACTGAAAAAAAACCCTGAAAAATCAAAAACGTCGGACGATTGATTCCACACCCAAAGTGCCAGCCAGTCAAGCTCTTGCTGCTCCTCCCCGGCCATTCCCAGCGCATCTACAGCACCACAGACATCGGGGCTCCGGGCTTTCCCTGACCAACAGGGCTTCGACGTTTACCACCAGCTGCACCTGTGTGCCCACTGAAAGTAAAACCCCGAAAAATCACGAACATCGGACGATTGCTCCCACAACGAAAGTGCCAGCCAGTCAAGCTCTTGCTGCTCCTCACCGGCCATTGGCAGCGCATCTACAGCACCACAGACATCGGGGCTCCGGGCTTTCCATGACCAACAGGGCTTCGACGTTTAGCACCCGCTGCAGCTGGGCGCTCACTAAAAAAAAAACGAAAAATCATGAACATCGGACGATTGCTCCCACACCGAAAGTGCCAGCAACACAAGCTCTTGCTGCTCCACACCGGCCATTGGCATCGCATCTACAGCACCACAGACATCGGGGCTCCGGGCTTTCCCTGACCAACAGGGCTTCGACGTTTACCACCAGCTGCACCTGGGCGCCCACTGAAAAAAAAACCCGGAAAAATCACGAACATCGGACGATTGCTCCCACACCGAAAGTGCCAGCAACACAAGCTCTTGCTGCTCCACACCGGCAATTGGCAGCGCATCTACAGCACCACAGACATCGGGGCTCCGGGCTTTCCCTGACCAACAGGGCTTCGACGTTTACCACCAGCTCAACCTGGGCGCCCCCTGAAAGTAAAACCCCGAAAAATCACGACAGTCGGACGATTGCTCCCACAGTGAAAGTGCAGCAACTCAAGCTCTTGCTGCTCCTCACCGCACATTCCCAGCGCATCCACAACACCACAGACATCGGGGCTCCGAGCTTTCCCTGACCAACAGGGCTTCGACGTTTACCACCAGCTGCACCTAGGCGCCCACTGAAATAAAACCCCGAAAAATAAAAAACGTCGGACGATTCCTCCCACACCGAAAGTGCCAGCAACTCAAGCTCTTGCTGCTACTCACCGGCCATTGGCTGCGCATCTACAGCACCACAGACATCGGGGCTCCAGGCTTTCCCTAACGAACCGGGCTTCGACATTTACCACCAGCTGCACGTGGGTTCCCCCTGAAAAAAAAAACCCCAAAAATCACAAATGTCAGACGATTCCTGCAACACCTTAAATGCCAGCCTGTCAAGCTCTTGCTGCTCATCACCGCCCATTTCCAGCGCATCTACAGCATCACAGACATCGGGGCTCCGGGCGTTCCCTGACCAACAGGGCTTCGACGTTTACCACCAGCTGCACCTGGGCGCCCACTGAAATAAAACCCCGAAAAATCACGAACGTCGGACGATTCCTCCCACATCAAAAGTGCCAGACAGTCAAGCTCTAGCTGCTCCTCACCGGCCATTCCCAGCGCATCTACAGCACCACAGACATCGGGGTTCTGCGCTTTCCCTGAAGAACAGGGCTTCGACGTTTACCACCAGTTGCACCTGGGCGCCCACTGATAAAAATAAACGAAAAATCACGAACATCGGACGATTGCTCCCACACCGAAAGTGCCAGCCAGTCAAGCTCTTGCTGCTCCTCACCGGAATTTGGCAGTGCATCTACAGCACCACAGACATCGGGGCTCCGGGCTTTCCCTGACCAACAGGGCTTCGACGTTTACCACCAGCTGAACCTGGGCGCCCACTGAAGAAAATAAACGAAAAATCACGAACATCGCACGATTGCTCCCACAGCGAAAGTGCCAGCCAGTCAAGCTCTTGCTGATCCTCCCCGGCCATTGGCAGCGAATCTACAGCACCACAGAGATCGCGGCTCTGGGCTTTCCCTGACCAACAGGGCTTCGACATTTACCACCAGCTGCACCAGGTTACCCACTGAAAAAAAACCCTGAAAAATCAAAAACGTCGGACGATTGATCCCACACCAAAAGTGCCAGCAACACAAGCTCTTGCTGCTCCTCCCCGGCCATTCCCAGCGCATCTACAGCACCACAGACATCGGGGCTCTCGGCTTTCCCTGACCAACAGGGCTTCGACGTTTACCACCAGCTGCACCTGTGTGCCCACTGAAAGTAAAACCCTGAAAAATCACGAACATCGGACGATTGCTCCCACAACGAAAGTGCCAGACAGTCAAGCTCTTGCTGCTCCTCACCGGCCATTGGCAGCGCATCTACAGCACCACAGACATCGGGGCTCCGGGCTTTCCATGACCAACAGGGCTTCGACGTTTAGCACCCGCTGCAGCTGGGCGCTCACTAAAAAAAAAACGAAAAATCATGAACATCGGACGATTGCTCCCACACCGAAAGTGCCAGCAACTCAAGCTCTTGCTGCTCCATACCGGCCATTGGCAGCGCATCTACAGCACCACAGACATCGGGGCTCCGGGCTTTCCCTGACCAACAGGGCTTCGAGGTTTACCACCAGCTGAATCTGGGCGCCCAGTGAATAAAAATCCCCAAAAATCACAAACGTCCGACGATTGATCCCACACCCAAAGTGCCAGACAGTCAAGCTCTTGCTGCTCCTCACCGGCCATTGGCAGCGCATCTACAGCACCACAGACATCGGGGCTCTGGGCTTTCCCTGACCAACAGGGCTTCGATGTTTACCACCAGCTGAACCTGGGCGCCCAGTGAATAAAAATCCCCAAAAATCACAAACGTCCGACGATTGATCCCACACCCAAAGTGCCAGACAGTCAAGCTCTTGCTGCTCCTCACCGGCCATTGGCATCGCATCTACAGCACCACAGACATCGGGGCTCCGGGCTTTCCCTGACCAACAGGGCTTCGACGTTTACCACCAGCTGAGCCTGGGCGCCCAATGAATAAAAATCCCGAAAAATCACAAACGTCCGACGATTGCTCCCACACCCAAAGTGCCAGACAGTCAAGCTCTTGCTGCTCCTCACCAGCCATTGGAGGCGCATCTACAGCACCACAGACATCGGGGCTCCGGGCATTCCCTGACAAACACGGCTTCGACATTTACCACCAGCTGCACCTGGGCGCCCACTGAAAAAAATAAACGAAAAATCACGAACATCGCACGATTGCTCCCACAATGAAAGTGCCAGCCAGTCAAGCTCTTGCTGCTCCTCACCGCCCATTCCCAGCGCATCTACAGCACCACAGACATCGGGGCTCCGGGCTTTCCCTGACCAACAGGGCTTCGACGTTTACCACCAGCTGCACCTGATTGCCCACTGAAAAAAAACCCTGAAAAATCAAAAAAGTCGGACGATTGATCCCACACTGAAAGTGCCAGTAACTCAAGCTCTTGCTGCTCCTCACCGGCCATTGGCAGCGTATCTACAGCACCACAGACATCGGACTCCGGGCATTCCCTGACCAACAGGGCTTCGACTTTTAACACCAGCTGAACCTGGGCGCCCCCTGAAAAAAAAACCCCAAAAATCACAAATGACGGACGATTCCTGCCACACCTTAAATGCCAGCCTGTCAAGCTCTTGCTGCTCCTCACCGCACATTCCCAGCGCATCTACAGCACCACAGACATCGGGGCTCCGGGCTTTCCCTGACCAACAAGGCTTCGACGTTTACACCCAGCTGCACCTGGGCGCCCACTGAAATAAAACCCCGAAAAATAACAAACGTCGGACGATTCCTCCCACACCGAAAGTGCCAGCAACTCTAGCTCTTGCTGCTACTCACCGGACTTTGGCAGTTCATCTACAGGACCACAGACATCGGGGTTCTGCGCTTTTCCTGACCAACAGGGCTTCGACGTTTACCACCAGCTGCACCTGGGCGCCCACTGAAAAAACTAAACGAAAAATCACGAACATCGGACGATTGCTCCCACACCGAAAGTGCCAGCCTGTCAAGCTCTTGCTGCTCCTCACCGCCCATTCCCAGCGCATCTACAGCACCACAGACATCGGGGCTCCGGGCTTTCCCTGACCAACAGGGCTTCGACATTTACCACCAGCTGCACCTGGGCGCCCACTGAAATAAAACCCCGAAAAATCACGAACGTCGGACGATTGCTCCCACACCGAAAGTGCCAGCAACTCAAGCTCCTGCTGCTCCTCACCGGCCATTGGCAGCGCATCTACAGCACCACAGACATCGGAGCTCTGGGCTTTCCCTGACCAACAGGGCTTCGATGTTTACCACCAGCTGAACCTGGGCGCCCAGTGAATAAAAATCCCCAAACATCACAAACGTCGGACGATTGCTCCCACACCCAAAGTGCCAGATAGTCAAGCTCTTGCTGCTCCTCACCGGCCATTCCCAGCGCATCTACAGCACCACAGATATAGGGGCTCCGGGCTTTCCCTGACCAACACGGCTTCGACATTTACCACCAGCTGCACCTGGGCGCCCACTGAAAAAAATAAACGAAAAATCACGAACATCGCACGATTGCTCCCACAATGAAAGTGCCAGCCAGTCAAGCTCTTGCTGCTCCTCACCGCCCATTCCCAGCGCATCTACAGCACCACAGACATCGGGGCTCCGGGCTTTCCCTGACCAACAGGGCTTCGACGTTTACCACCAGCTCAACCTGGGCGCCCACTGAAATAAAACCCCGAAAAATAACAAACGTCGGACGATTCCTCCCACACCGAAAGTGCCAGCAACTCAAGCTCTTGCTGCTACTCACCGGACTTTGGCAGTGCATCTACAGCACCACAGACATCGGGGTTCTGCGCTTTCTTTGACCAACAGGGCTTCGACGTTTACCACCAGCTGAACCTGGGCACCCGCTGAAAAAAATAAAAGAAAAATCACGAACATCGGACGATTGCTGCCACAGCAAAAGTGCCAGCAACTCAAGCTCTTGCTGCTCCTCACCGGCCATTGCCAGCCCATCTACAGCACCACAGACATCGGGGCTCCGGGCTTTCCCTGACCAACAGGGCTTCGAAGTTTACCACCAGCTGAACCTGGGCACCCAGTGAATAAAAATCCCCAAAAATCACAAACGTCCGACGATTGCTCCCACACCGAAAGTGCCAGACAGTCAAGCTCTTGCTGCTCCTCACCGGCCATTGCCAGCCCATCTACAGCACCACAGACATCGGGGCTCCGGGCTTTCCCTGACCAACAGGGCTTCGACGTTTACCACCAGCTGCACCTGGGCGCCCACTGAAATAAAACCCCGAAAAATCACGAACGTCGGACGATTCCTCCCACATCAAAAGTGCCAGACAGTCAAGCTCTTGCTGCTACTCACAGGACTTTAGCAGTGCATCTACAGCACCACAGACATCGGGGTTCTGCGCTTTCCCTGAAGAACAGGGCTTCGACGTTTACCACCAGTTGCACCTGGGCGCCCACTGATAAAAATAAACGAAAAATCACAAACATCGGACGATTGCTCCCACACCGAAAGTGCCAGCCAGTCAAGCTCTTGCTGCTCATCACCGGAATTTGGCAGTGCATCTACAGCACCACAGACATCGGGGCTCCGGGCTTTCCCTGACCAACAGGGCTTCGACGTTTACCACCAGCTGCACCTGTGTGCCCACTGAAAGTAAAACCCCGAAAAATCACGAACATCGGACGATTGCTCCCACAACGAAAGTGCCAGCCAGTCAAGCTCTTGCTGCTCCTCACCGGCCATTGGCAGCGCATCTACAGCACCACAGACATCGGGGCTCCGGGCTTTCCCTGACCAACAGGGCTTCGACGTTTAGCACCCGCTGCAGCTGGGCGCCCACTGAAAAGAACCCCGAAAAATCACGAACGTCGGACGATTGCTCCCACACCAAAATTGCCAGCCAGTCAAGCTGTAGGTGCTCATCACCTTCCATTCCCAGCGCATCTACAGCACCACAGACATCGGGGCTCCGGGCTTTCCCTGACCAACAGGGCTTCGACATTTACCACCAGCTGCACCTGGGCGCCCACTGAAAGTAAAACCCCGAAGAATCACGAACGTCGGACGATTGCTCCCACACCGAAAGTGCCAGCCAGGCAAGCTCTTGCTGCTCCTCACCGGCCATTGGCAGCGCATCTACAGGACCACAGACATCGGGGCTCCGGGCTTTCCCTGACCAACAGGGCTTCGACGTTTACCACCAGCTGCACCTGGGCTCCCACTGAAATAAAACCCCGAAAAATCACGAACGTCGGACGATTGCTCCCACACCGAAAGTGCCAGCAACTCAAGCTCTTGCTGCTCCTCCCCGGCCATTCCCAGCGCATCTACAGCACCACAGACATCGGGGCTCCGGGCTTTCCCTGACCAACAGGGCTTCGACGTTTACCACCCGCTGCACATGGGCGCCCACTAAAAAAAATAAACGAAATATCACGAACATCAGACGATTCCTGCCACACCTTAAATGCCAGCCAGTCAAGCTCATGCTGCTCCTCCCCGGCCATTGGCAGCGCATCTACAGCACCACAGATATCGGGGCTCCGGGCTTTCCCTGACCAACAGGGCTTCGACGTTTACCACCAGCTGAACCTGGGCGCCCAGTGAATAAAAATCCCCAAAAATCACAAACGTCCGACGATTGCTCCCACACCGAAAGTGCCAGACAGTCAAGCTCTTGCTACCCCTCACCGGCCATTGGCAGCGCATCTACAGCACCACAGACATCGGGGCTCCGGGCATTCCCTGACCAACAGGGCTTCGACATTTACCACCAGCTGCACCTGGGCGCCCACTGAAATAAAACCCCGAAAAATAACGAACGTCGGACGATTGCTCCCACACCGAAAGTGCCAGCAACTCAAGCTCTTGCTGCTCCTCACCGGACTTTGGCAGCGAATCTACAGCACCACAGACATCGGGGTTCTGCGCTTTACCTGACCAACAGGGCTTCGACGTTTACCACCAGCTGCACCTGGGCGCCCACTGAAAAAAATAAACGAAAAATCACGAACATCGGACGATTGCTCCCACACCGAAAGTGCCAGCAACTCAAGCTCTTGCTGCTCCTCACCGGCCATTCCCAGCGCATCTACAGCACCACAGACATCGGGGCTCCGGGCTTTCCCTGACCAACAGGGCTTAGAAGTTTACCACCAGCTGCACCTGGGCGCCCACTGAAAAAAAATGCCGAATAATCACGAACGTCGGACGATTGCTCCCACACCGAAAGTGCCAGCCAGTCAAGCTCTTGCTGCTCCTCACCGGCCGTTCCCAGCGCATCTACAGCACCACAGACATCGGGGCTCCGGGCGTTCCCTGATGAACAGGGCTTCGAAGTTTACCACCAGCTGAACCTGGGCGCCCACTGAAATAAAACCCCGAAAAATAACAAACGTCGGACGATTAATCCCACACCGAAAGTGCCAGCAACTCAAGCTCTTGCTGCTACTCACCGGACTTTGGCAGTGCATCTACAGCACCACAGACATCGGGGTTCTGCGCTTTCTTTGACCAACAGGGCTTCGACGTTTACCACCAGCTGAACCTGGGCACCCGCTGAAAAAAATAAAAGAAAAATCACGAACATCGGACGATTGCTCCCACAGCAAAAGTGCCAGCCAGTCAAGCTCTTGCTGCTCCTCACCGGCCATTGCCAGCCCATCTACAGCACCACAGACATCGGGGCTCCGGGCTTTCCCTGACCAACAGGGCTTCGACGTTTACCACCAGCTGCACCTGATTGCCCACTGAAAAAAAACCCTGAAAAATCAAAAACGTCGGACGATTGATCCCACACCAAAAGTGCCAGCAACACAAGCTCTTGCTGCTCCTCCCCGGCAATTGGCAGCGCATCTACAGCACCACAGACATCGGGGCTCCGGGCTTTCCCTGACCAACAGGGCTTCGACGTTTACCACCAGCTCAACCTGGGCGCCCCCTGAAAGTAAAACCCCGAAAAATCACGACAGTCGGACGATTGCTCCCACAGTGAAAGTGCAGCAACTCAAGCTCTTCCTGCTCCTCACCGGCCATTGGCAGCGCATCTACAGCACCACAGACATCGGGGCTCCGAGCTTTCCCTGAACAACAGGGCTTCGACATTTACCACCAGCTGCACCTGGTTACCCACTGAAATAAAACCCTGAAAAATCAAAAACGTCAAACGATTGCTCCCACACTGCAAGTGCCAGCAACTCAAGCTCTTCCTGCTACTCACCTCCCATTCCCAGCGCATCTACAACACCACAGACATCGGGGCTCCGAGCTTTCCCTGACCAACAGGGCTTCGACGTTTACCACCAGCTGCACCTAGGCGCCCACTGAAATAAAACCCCGAAAAATAAAAAACGTCGGACGATTCCTCCCACACCGAAAGTGCCAGCAACTCAAGCTCTTGCTGCTACTCACCGGCCATTGGCAGCGCATCTACAGCACCACAGACATCGGGGCTCCAGGCTTTCCCTAACGAACCGGGCTTCGACATTTACCACCAGCTGCACGTGGGTTCCCCCTGAAAAAAAAAACCCCAAAAATCACAAATGTCAGACGATTCCTGCAACACCTTAAATGCCAGCCTGTCAAGCTCTTGCTGCTCATCACCGCCCATTTCCAGCGCATCTACAGCATCACAGACATCGGGGCTCCGGGCGTTCCCTGACCAACAGGGCTTCGACGTTTACCACCAGCTGCACCTGGGCGCCCACTGAAATAAAACCCCGAAAAATCACGAACGTCGGACGATTCCTCCCACATCAAAAGTGCCAGACAGTCAAGCTCTAGCTGCTCCTCACCGGCCATTCCCAGCGCATCTACAGCACCACAGACATCGGGGTTCTGCGCTTTCCCTGAAGAACAGGGCTTCGACGTTTACCACCAGTTGCACCTGGGCGCCCACTGATAAAAATAAACGAAAAATCACGAACATCGGACGATTGCTCCCACACCGAAAGTGCCAGCCAGTCAAGCTCTTGCTGCTCCTCACCGGAATTTGGCAGTGCATCTACAGCACCACAGACATCGGGGCTCCGGGCTTTCCCTGACCAACAGGGCTTCGACGTTTACCACCAGCTGAACCTGGGCGCCCACTGAAGAAAATAAACGAAAAATCACGAACATCGCACGATTGCTCCCACAGCGAAAGTGCCAGCCAGTCAAGCTCTTGCTGATCCTCCCCGGCCATTGGCAGCGCATCTACAGCACCACAGAGATCGCGGCTCTGGGCTTTCCCTGACCAACAGGGCTTCGACATTTACCACCAGCTGCACCAGGTTACCCACTGAAAAAAAACCCTGAAAAATCAAAAACGTCGGACGATTGATCCCACACCAAAAGTGCCAGCAACAGAAGCTCTTGCTGCTCCTCCCCGGCCATTCCCAGCGCATCTACAGCACCACAGACATCGGGGCTCTGGGCTTTCCCTGACCAACAGGGCTTCGACGTTTACCACCAACTGCACCTGTGTGCCCACTGAAAGTAAAACCCTGAAAAATCACGAACATCGGACGATTGCTCCCACAACGAAAGTGCCAGACAGTCAAGCTCTTGCTGCTCCTCACCGGCCATTGGCAGCGCATCTACAGCACCACAGACATCGGGGCTCCGGGCTTTCCATGACCAACAGGGCTTCGACGTTTAGCACCCGCTGCAGCTGGGCGCTCACTAAAAAAAAAACGAAAAATCATGAACATCGGACGATTGCTCCCACACCGAAAGTGCCAGCAACACAAGCTCTTGCTGCTCCATACCGGCCATTGGCAGCGCATCTACAGCACCACAGACATCGGGGCTCTGGGCTTTCCCTGACCAACCGGGCTTCGATGTTTACCACCAGCTGAACCTGGGCGCCCAGTGAATAAAAATCCCCAAAAATCACAAACGTCCGACGATTGATCCCACACCCAAAGTGCCAGACAGTCAAGCTCTTGCTGCTCCTCACCGGCCATTGGCATCGCATCTACAGCACCACAGACATCGGGGCTCCGGGCTTTCCCTGACCAACAGGGCTTCGACGTTTACCACCAGCTGAGCCTGGGCGCCCAATGAATAAAAATCCCGAAAAACCACAAACGTCCGACGATTGCTCCCACACCCAAAGTGCCAGACAGTCAAGCTCTTGCTGCTCCTCACCAGCCATTGGAGGCGCATCTACAGCACCACAGACATCGGGGCTCCGGGCATTCCCTGACGAACAGGGCTTCGACATTTACCACCAGCTGCACCGGGGCGCCCACTGAAAGTAAAACCCCGAACAATCACGAACGTCGGACGATTGCTCCCACACCGAAAGTGCCAGCAACACAAGCTCTTGCTGCTCCACACCGGCCATTGGCAGCGCATCTACAGCACCACAGACATCGGGGCTCCGGGCTTTCCCTGACCAACAGGGCTTCGACGTTTACCACCAGCTGAACCTGGGCGCCCACTGAAAAAAAAACCCGGAAAAATCACGAACATCGGACGATTGCTCCCACACCAAAAGTGCCAGCAACACAAGCTCTTGCTGCTCCTCACCGGACTTTGGCAGCGCATCTACAGCACCACAGACATCGGGGCTCCGGGCTTTCCCTGACCAACAGGGCTTCGACGTTTACCACCAGCTGCACCTGATTGCCCACTGAAAAAAAACCCTGAAAAATCAAAAACGTCGGACGATTGATCCCACACCGAAATTGCCAGCAACTCAAGCTCTTAGTGCTCCTCACCGGCCAATGGCCGCGTATCTACAGGACCACAGACATCGGGGCTCTGGGCTTTCCCTGACCAACAGGGCTTCGACTTTTAACACCAGGTGAACCTGTGCGCCCCCTGAAAAAAAAACCCCAAAAATCACAAATGTCGGACGATTCCTGCCACACCTTAAATGCCAGCCTGTCAAGCTCTTGCTGCTCCTCACCGCACATTCCCAGCGCATCTACAGCACCACAGACATCGGGGCTCCGGGCTTTCCCTGACCAACAGGGCTTTGACGTTTACCACCAGTTGCACCTGGGCACCCACTGAAAAAAAAAACCCCCAAAATCACAAACATCAGACGATTGCTCCCACACCGAAACTGCCAGCCAGTCAAGCTCTTTGTGCTCCTCACCGGCCATTGTCGGCGCATCTACAGCACCACAGACATCGGGGCTCCGGGCTTTCCCTGACCAACAGGGCTTCGACGTTTACACCCAGCTGCACCTGGGAGCCCACTGAAAAAAACCCCGAAAAATCACGAACGTCGGACGATTCCTCCCACACCGAAAGTGCCAGCAACTCAAGCTCTTGCTGCTACTCACCGGACTTTGGCAGTTCATCTACAGCACCACAGACATCGGGGTTCTGCGCTTTCCCTGACCAACAGGGCTTCGACGATTACCACCAGCTGCACCTGGGCGCCCACTGAAATAAAACCCCGAAATATAACAAACGTCGGACGATTGCTCCCACACCGAAAGTGCAAGAAACTCAAGCTCTTGCTGCTCCTCCCCGGCCATTGGCAGCGCATCTACAGCACCACAGACATCGGGGCTCCGGGCTTTCCCTGACCAACAGGGCTTCGACATTTACCACCAGCTGCACCTGGGTGCCCCCTGAAAAAAAAACCCCAAAAATCACAAATATCAGACGACTCCTGCCACACCTTAAATGCCAGCCTGTCAAGCTCTTGCTGCTCCTCACCGCCCATTCCCAGCGCATCTACAACACCACAGACATCGGGGCTCCGGGCTTTCCCTGACCAACAGGCCTTCGACGTTTACCACCCGCTGCACCTGGGCGCCCACTGAAAAAAATAAACGAAAAATCACGAACATCGGACGATTCCTCCCACACCGAAAGTGCCAGCAACTCAATCTCTTGCTGTTCCTCACCAGCCATTGGCAGCGCATCTACAGCACCACAGACATCAGGGCTCCGGGCTTTCCCTGACCAACAGGGCTTCGACGTTTACCACCAGCTGAACCTGGACGCCCAGTGAATAAAAACCCCGAAAAAATCACAAACGTCCGACGATTGCTCCCACACCCAACGTGCCAGACAGTCAAGCTCTTGCTGCTACTCACCTCACATTCCCAGCGCATCTACAGCACCACAGACATCGGGGCTCCGGGCTTTCCCTGACCAACAGGGCTTCGACATTTACCACCAGCTGAACCTGGGCGCCCACTGAAAAAAATAAACGAAAAATCATGAACATCGGATGATTGCTCCTACACCGAAAGTGCCAGCAACTCAAGCTCTTGCTGCTACTCACCGGACTTTGGCAGTGCATCTACAGCACCACAGACATCGGGGTTCTGCGCTTTCCCTGAACAACAGGGCTTCGACGTTTACCACCAGCTGCACCGGGGCGCCCACTGAAAAAAATAAACGAAAAATCATGAACATCGGACGATTGCTCCCACACCGAACGTGCCAGCAACACAAGCTCTTGCTGCTCCATACCGGCCATTGGCAGCGCATCTACAGCACCACAGACATCGGGGCTCTGGGCTTTCCCTGACCAACAGGGCTTCGACGTTTACCACCAGCTGAACCTGGGCGCCCAGTGAATAAAAATCCCCAAAAATCACAAACGTCCGACGATTGCTCGCACACCCAAAGTGCCAGACAGTCAAGCTCTTGCCGCTCCTCACCGGCCATTGGCAGCGCATCTACAGCACCACAGACATCGGGGCTCCGGGCTTTCCCTGACCAACAGGGCTTCGACGTTTACCACCAGCTGAGCCTGGGCGCCCAATGAATAAAAATCCCCAAAAACCACAAACGTCCGACGATTGCTTCCACACCGAAAGTGCCAGCAAGTCAAGCTCTTGCTGCTCCTCACCAGCCATTGGAGGCGCATCTACAGCACCACAGACATCGGGGCTCCGGGCTTTCCCTGACCAACAGGGCTTCGACATTTACCACCAGCTGCACCGGGGCGCCCACTGAAAGTAAAACCCCGAAGAATCACGAACGTCGGACGATTGCTCCCACACCGAAAGTGCCAGCCTGTCAAGCTCTAGCTGCTCCTCACCGCCCATTCCCAGCGCATCTACAGCACCACAGACATCGGGGCTCCGGGCTTTCCCTGACCAACAGGGCTTCGACATTTACCACCAGCTGCAGCTGGGCTCCCACTGAAAAAAAACCCGAAAAATCATGAACATCGGACGATTGCTCCCACACCGAAAGTGCCAGACAGTCAAGCTCTTGCTGCTCCTCACCGGAATTTGGCAGTGCATCTACAGCACCACAGACATCGGGGCTCCGGGCTTTCCCTGACCAATAGGGCTTCGACGTTTACCACCAGCTGAACCTGGGCGCCCACTGAAGAAAATAAACGAAAAATCACGAACATCGCACGATTGCTCCCACAGCGAAAGTGCCAGCCAGTCAAGCTCTTGGTGTTCCTCACTGGCCATTGGCAGCGCATCTACAGCACCACAGATATCGGGGCTCCGGGCTTTCCCTGACCAACAGGGCTTCGACATTTACCAGCAGCTGCACCTGGTTACCCACTGAAAAAAAACCCTGAAAAATCAAAAACGTCGGACGATTGCTCCCACACCCAAAGTGCCAGACAGTCAAGCTCTTGCCGCTCCTCACCGGCCATTGGCAGCGCATCTACAGCACCACAGACATCGGGGCTCCGGGCTTTCCCTGACCAACAGGGCTTCGACGTTTACCACCAGCTGAGCCTGGGCGCCCAATGAATAAAAATCCCCAAAAACCACAAACGTCCGACGATTGCTCCCACACCGAAAGTGCCAGCAACTCAAGCTCTTGCTGCTCCTCACCGGACTTTGGCAGTTCATCTACAGCACCACAGACATCGGGGTTCTGCGCTTTCCCTGACCAACAGGGCTTCGACGTTTACCACCAGCTGAACCTGGGCGCCCAGTGCATAAAAATCCCCAAAAATCACAAACGTCCGACGATTGCTCCCACACCCAACGTGCCAGACAGTCAAGCTCTTGCTGCTCCTCACCAGCCATTGCCAGCGCATCTACAGCACCACAGAGATCGGGGCTCCAGGCATTCCCTGACCAACAGGGCTTCGACATTTACCACCAGCTGCACCTGGGCTCCCACGAAAATAAAACCCCGAAAAATCACGAACGTCGGACGATTGCTCCCACACCAAAAGTGCCAGCAACTGAAGCTCTTGCTGCTCCTCACCTCCCATTCCCAGCGCATCTACAGCACCACAGACATCGGGGCTCCGGGCTTTCCCTGACCAACAGGGCTTCGACATTTACCACCAGCTGCACCTGGGCGCCCACTGAAATAAAACCCCGAAAAATCACGAACATCGGACGATTGCTCCCACACCAAAAGTGCCAGCAACTCAAACTCTTGCTGCTCCTCACCGGACTTTGGCAGTGCATCTACAGCACCACAGACATCGGGGTTCTGCGCTTTCCCTGACCAACAGGGCTTCGACGTTTACCACCAGCTGAACCTGGGCGCCCGCTGAAAAAAATAAAAGAAAAATCACGAACATCGGACGATTGCTCCCACACCGAAAGTGCCAGCAACTCAAGCTCTTGCTGCTCCTCACCGGCCACTGGCAGCGCATCTACAGCACCACAGACATCGGGGCTCTGGGCTTTCCCTGATCAACAGGGCTTCGACGTTTACCACTCGCTGAACCTGGGCTCCCACTGAAAAGAACCCCGAAAAATCACGAACATCGGACGATTGCTCCCACACCGAAAGTGCCAGCCAGTCAAGCTCTTGCTGCTCCTCCCCGGCCACTGGCAGCGCATCTACAACACCGCAGACATCGGGGCTCCGAGCTTTCCCTGACGAACAGGGCTTCGACGTTTACCACTCGCTGCACCTGGGCTCCCACTGAAAAGAACCCCGAAAAATCACGAACATCGGACGATTCCTCCCACACCGAAAGTGCCAGCCAGTCAAGCTCTTGCTGCTCCTCCCCGGCCATTGGCAGCGCATCTACAGCACCACAGATATCGGGGCTCCGAGCTTTCCCTGACCAACAGGGCTTCGACGTTTACCACCAGCTGCACCTGGTTGCCCAGTGAAAAAAAACCCTGAAAAATGACGAACATCGGACGATTGCTCCCACACCAAAAGTGCCAGCCAGTCAAGCTCTTGCTGCTCCTCACCGGACAGTGGCAGTGCATGTACAGCACCACAGACATCGGGGCTCCGGGCTTTCCCTGACCAACAGGGCTTCGACGTTTACCACTCGCTGAACCTGGGCTCCCACTGAAAAGAACACCGAAAAATCACGAACGTCGGACGATTGCTCTCACACGAAAAGTGCCAGACAGTCAAGCTTTTGCTGCTGCTCACCGGCCATTGCCAGCCCATCTACAGCACCACAGACATCGGGGCTCCGGGCTTTCCCTGACCAACAGGGCTTCGAAGTTTACCACCAGCTGCACCTGGGCGCCCAGTGGAAAAAATAAACAAAATATCACGAACATCAGACGATTGCTCCCACACCAAAAGTGCCAGCCAGTCAAGCTCTTGCTGCTCCTCACCAGCCATTGGAGGCGCATCTACAGCACCACAGACATCGGGGCTCCGGGCATTCCCTGACCAACAGGGCTTCGACATTTACCACCAGCTGCACCTGGGCGCCCACTGAAATAAAACCCCGAAAAATCACGAACGTCGGACGATTGCACCCACACCGAAAGTGCCAGCCAGTCAAGCTCATGCTGCGACTCAAGTCCCATTCCCAGCGCATCTACAGCGCCACAGACATCGGGGCTCCGGGCTTTCCCTGACAAACAGGGCTTCGACGTTTACCACCAGCTGCATCTGTGCGCCCACTGAAAGTAAAACCCCGAAAAATCACGAACGTCGGACGATTGCTCCCACACCGAAAGTGCCAGCCAGTCAAGCTCTTGCTGCTCCTCACCGGCCATTGGCAGCGCATCTACAGCACCACAGATATCGGGGCTCCGGGCTTTCCCTGACCAACAGGCCTTCGACATTTACCACCAGCTGAACCTGGGCGCCCACTGAAAAGAACCCCGAAAAATCACGAACGTTGGACGATTGCTCCCACACCGAAATTGCCAGCCAGTCAAGGTGTAGGTGCTCATCACCTTCCATTCCCAGCGCACCTACAGCACCACAGACATCGGGGCTCCGGGCTTTCCCTGACCAACAGGGCTTCGACATTTACCACCAGCTGAACCTGGGCGCCCACTGAAATAAAACCCCGAAAAATCACGAACGTCGGACGATTGCTCCCACACCAAAAGTGCCAGCCAGTCAAGCTCTTGCTGCTCCTAACCGGCCATTCCCAGCACATCTACAGCACCACAGACATCGGGGCTCCGGGCTTTCCCTGACCAACAGGGCTTCGACGTTTACCACCCGCTGCACTTGGGCGCCCACCAAAAAAAAAATAAACGAAATATCACGAACATCAGACGATTCCTGCCACACCTTAAATGCCAGCCAGTCAAGCTCATGCTGCTCCTCACCGGCCATTGGCAGCGCATCTACAGCACCACAGATATCGGGGCTCCGAGCTTTCCCTGACCAACAGGGCTTCGACGTTTACCACCAGCTGAACCTGGGCGCCCACTGAAATAAAACCCCGAAGAATAACAAACGTCGGACGATTCCTCCCACACGGAAAGTGCCAGCAACTCAAGCTCTTGCTGCTACTCACCGGACTTTGGCAGTGCATCTACAGCACCACAGACATCGGGGTTCTGCGCTTTCTTTGACCAACAGGGCTTCGACGTTTACCACCAGCTGAACCTGGGCACCCGCTGAGAAAAATAAAAGAAAAATCACGAACATCGGACGATTGCTCCCATAGCAAAAGTGCCAGCAACTCAAGCTCTTGCTGCTCCTCACCGCCCATTCCCAGCGCATCTACAGCACCACAGATATCGAGGCTCCGGGCTTTCCCTGACCAACAGGGCTTCGACGTTTACCACCAGCTGAACCTGGGCGCCCAGTGAATAAAAATCCCCAAACATCACAAACGTCGGACGATTGCTCCCACACCCAAAGTGCCAGATAGTCAAGCTCTTGCTGCTCCTCACCGGCCATTCCCAGCGCATCTACAGCACCACAGATATAGGGGCTCCGGGCATTCCCTGACCAACACGGCCTCGACATTTACCACCAGCTGCACCTGGGCGCCCACTGAAAAAAATAAACGAAAAATCACGAACATCGCACGATTGCTCCCACAATGAAAGTGCCAGCCAGTCAAGCTCTTGCTGCTTGTCCCCGGCCATTGGCAGCGCATCTACAGCACCACAGACATCGCGGCTCCGGGCTTTCCCTGATCAACAGGGCTTCGATGTTTACCACCAGCTGCAAATGGGCACGCACTAGAAGTAAAACCCGGAAAAATCACGAACGTCGGACGATTGCTCCCACACCGAAAGTGACACCCAGTCAAGCTCTTGCTGCTCCTCCCCGGCCATTGGCAGCGCATCTACAGCACCAAAGACATCGGGGCTCCGGGCTTTCCCTGACCAACAGGGCTTCGACGTTTACCACCAGCTGAACCTGGGCGACCTCTGAAAAAAAATCCACGAAAAATCACGAACATCGGACGATTGCTCCCACACCGAAAGTGGCAGCCAGTCAAGCTCTTGCTGCTCCTCACCGGCCATTGGCAGCGCATCTACAGGACCACAGACATCGGGGCTCCGGGCTTTCCCTGACGAACAGGGCTTCGACGTTTACCACCAGCTGCACCTGGGCTCCCACTGAAATAAAACCCCGAAAAATCACGAACGTCGGACGATTGCTCCCACACCAAAAGTGCCAGCCAGTCAAGCTCTTGCTGCTCCTCACCGGCCATTCCCAGCGCATCTACAGCACCACAGACATCGGGGCTCCGGGCTTTCCCTGACCAACAGGGCTTCGACGTTTACCACCCGCTGCACATGGGCGCCCACTAAAAAAAATAAACGAAATATCACGAACATCAGACGATTCCTGCCACACCTTAAATGCCAGCCAGTCAAGCTCATGCTGCTCCTCCCCGGCCATTGGCAGCGCATCTACAGCACCACAGATATCGCGGCTCCGAGCTTTCCCTGACCAACAGGGCTTCGACGTTTACCACCAGCTGAACCTGGGCGCCCAGTGAATAAAAATCCCCAAAAATCACAAACGTCCGACGATTGCTCCCACACCCAACGTGCCAGACAGTCAAGCTCTTGCTGCTCCTCACCGGCCATTGGCAGCGCATCTACAGCACCACAGACATCGGGGCTCCGGGCTTTCCCTGACCAACAGGGCTTCGACGTTTACCACCAGCTGCACCTGGGCGCCCACTGAAAAAAATAAACGAAAAATCACGAACATCGGACGATTGCTCCCACACCGAAAGTGCCAGCAACTCAAGCTCTTGCTGCTCCTCACCGGCCATTGCCAGCCCATCTACAGCACCACAGACATCGGGGCTCCGGGCTTTCCCTGACCAACAGGGCTTCGAAGTTTACCACCAGCTGAACATGGGCGCCCACTGAAATAAAACTTCGAAAAATAACAAACGTCGGACGATTCCTCCCACACCGAAAGTGCCAGCAACTCAAGCTCTTGCTGCTACTCACCGGACTTTGGCAGTTCATCTACAGGACCACAGACATCGGGGTTCTGCGCTTTTCCTGACCAACAGGGCTTCGACGTTTACCACCAGCTGCACCTGGGCGCCCACTGAAAAAACTAAACGAAAAATCACGAACATCGGACGATTGCTCCCACACCGAAAGTGCCAGCCTGTCAAGCTCTTGCTGCTCCTCACCGCCCATTCCCAGCGCATCTACAGCACCACAGACATCGGGGCTCCGGGCTTTCCCTGACCAACAGGGCTTCGACATTTACCACCAGCTGCACTAGGCACCCACTGAAATAAAACCCCGAAAAATCACGAACGTCGGACGATTCCTCCCACACCGAAAGTGCCAGCAACTCAAGCTCCTGCTGCTCCTCACCGGCCATTGGCATCGCATCTACAGCACCACAGACATCGGGGCTCTGGGCTTTCCCTGACCAACAGGGCTTCGACGTTTACCACCAGCTGAACCTGGGCGCCCAGTGAATAAAAATCCCCAAACATCACAAACGTCGGACGATTGCTCCCACACCAAAAGTGCCAGATAGTCAAGCTCTTGCTGCTCCTCACCGGCCATTCCCAGCGCATCTACAGCACCACAGATATAGGGGCTCCGGGCATTCCCTGACCAACACGGCTTCGACATTTACCACCAGCTGCACCTGGGCGCCCACTGAAAAAAATAAACGAAAAATCACGAACATCGCACGATTGCTGCCACAATGAAAGTGCCAGCCAGTCAAGCTCTTGCTGCTCCTCACCGCCCATTCCCAGCGCATCTACAGCACCACAGACATCGGGGCTCCGGGCTTTCCCTGACCAACAGGGCTTCGACGTTTAGCACCAGCTCAACCTGGGCGCCCACTGAAATAAAACCCCGAAAAATAACAAACGTCGGACGATTCCTCCCACACCGAAAGTGCCAGCAACTCAAGCTCTTGCTGCTACTCACCGGACTTTGGCAGTGCATCTACAGCACCACAGACATCGGGGTTCTGCGCTTTCTTTGACCAACAGGGCTTCGACGTTTACCACCAGCTGAACCTGGGCACCCGCTGAAAAAAATAAAAGAAAAATCACGAACATCGGACGATTGCTGCCACAGCAAAAGTGCCAGCAACTCAAGCTCTTGCTGCTCCTCACCGGCCATTGCCAGCCCATCTACAGCACCACAGACATCGGGGCTCCGGGCTTTCCCTGACCAACAGGGCTTCGACGTTTACCACCAGCTGAACCTGGGCACCCAGTGAATAAAAATCCCCAAAAATCACAAACGTCCGACGATTGCTCCCACACCGAAAGTGCCAGACAGTCAAGCTCTTGCTGCTCCTCACCGGCCATTGCCAGCCCATCTACAGCACCACAGACATCGGGGCTCCGGGCTTTCCCTGACCAACAGGGCTTCGACGTTTACCACCAGCTGCACATGGGCGCCCACTGAAATAAAACCCCGAAAAATCACGAACGTCGGACGATTCCTCCCACATCAAAAGTGCCAGACAGTCAAGCTCTTGCTGCTACTCACAGGACTTTAGCAGTGCATCTACAGCACCACAGACATCGGGGTTCTGCGCTTTCCCTGAAGAACAGGGCTTCGACGTTTACCACCAGTTGCACCTGGGCGCCCACTGATAAAAATAAATGAAAAATCACAAACATCGGACGATTGCTCCCACACCGAAAGTGCCAGCCAGTCAAGCTCTTGCTGCTCATCACCGGAATTTGGCAGTGCATCTACAGGACCACAGACATCGGGGCTCCGGGCTTTCCCTGACCAACAGGGCTTCGACGTTTACCACCAGCTGCACCTGTGTGCCCACTGAAAGTAAAACCCCGAAAAATCACGAACATCGGACGATTGCTCCCACAACGAAAGTGCCAGCCAGTCAAGCTCTTGCTGCTCCTCACCGCCCTTTCCTAGCGCATCTACAGCACCACAGACATCGGGGCTCTGGGCTTTCCCTGACCAACAGGGCTTCGACGTTTACCACCAGCTGAACATGGGTGCCCACTGAAAAAAAAACCCGAAAAAAACACAAACGTCGGACGATTGCTCCCACACCAAAAGTGCCAGCCAGTCAAGCTCTTGCTGCTCCTCACCGCCCATTGGCAGCGCATCTACAGCACCACAGACATCGGGGCTCCGGGCTTTCCCTGACCAACAGGGCTTCGACGTTTAGCACCCGCTGCAGCTGGGCGCCCACTGAAAAGAACCCCGAAAATTCACGAACGTCGGACGATTGCTCCCACACCAAAATTGCCAGCCAGTCAAGCTGTAGGTGCTCATCACCTTCCATTCCCAGCGCATCTACAGCACCACAGACATCGGGGCTCCGGGCTTTCCCTGACCAACAGGGCTTCGACGTTTACCACCCGCTGCACATGGGCGCCCACTAAAAAAAATAAACGAAATATCACGAACATCAGACGATTCCTGCCACACCTTAAATGCCAGCCAGTCAAGCTCATGCTGCTCCTCACCGGCCATTGGCAGCGCATCTACAGCACCACAGATATCGGGGCTCCGAGCTTTCCCTGACCAACAGGGCTTCGACGTTTAGCACCAGCTCAACCTGGGCGCCCACTGAAATAAAACCCCGAAAAATAACAAACGTCGGACGATTCCTCCCACACCGAAAGTGCCAGCAACTCAAGCTCTTGCTGCTACTCACCGGACTTTGGCAGTGCATCTACAGCACCACAGACATCGGGGTTCTGCGCTTTCTTTGACCAACAGGGCTTCGACGTTTACCACCAGCTGAACCTGGGCACCCGCTGAGAAAAATAAAAGAAAAATCACGAACATCGGACGATTGCTCCCATAGCAAAAGTGTCAGCCAGTCAAGCTCTTGCTGCTCCTCACCGCCCATTCCCAGCGCATCTACAGCACCACAGATATCGAGGCTCCGGGCTTTCCCTGACCAACAGGGCTTCGACGTTTACCACCAGCTGAACCTGGGCGCCCAGTGAATAAAAATCCCCAAACATCACAAACGTCGGACGATTGCTCCCACACCCAAAGTGCCAGATAGTCAAGCTCTTGCTGCTCCTCACCGCCCATTCCCAGCGCATCTACAGCACCACAGATATAGGGGCTCCGGGCATTCCCTGACCAACACGGCCTCGACATTTACCACCAGCTGCACCTGGGCGCCCACTGAAAAAAATAAACGAAAAATCACGAACATCGCACGATTGCTCCCACAATGAAAGTGCCAGCCAGTCAAGCTCTTGCTGCTCCTCACCGGCCATTGGCAGCGCATCTACAGCACCACAGACATCGGGGCTCCGGGCTTTCCCTGACCAACAGGGCTTCGACGTTTACCACCAGCTCAACCTGGGCGCCCACTGAAAGTAAAACCCCGAAAAATCACGACAGTCGGACGATTGCTCCCACAGCGAAAGTGCCAGCAACACAAGCTCTTGCTGCTCCTCACCGGCCATTGGCAGCGCATCTACAACACCACAGACATCGGGGATCCGGGCTTTCCCTGACGAACAGGGCTTCGACGTTTACCACCAGCTGCACCTGGGCGCCCAGTGAATAAAAATCCCCAAAAATCACAAACGTCCGACGATTGCTCCCACACCGAAAGTGCCAGCCAGTCAAGCTCTTGCTGCTACTCACCAGCCATTGGAGGTGCATCTACAGCACCACAGACATCGGGGCTCCGGGCTTTCCCTGACCAACAGGGCTTCGACATTTACCACCAGCTGCACCTGGGTGCCCCCTGAAAAAAAAACCCCAAAAATCACAAACGTCCGACGATTCCTCCCACACCGAAAGTGCCAGCCTGTCAAGCTCTTGCTGCTTGTCCCCGGCCATTGGCAGCGCATCTACAGCACCACAGACATCGGGGCTCCGGGCTTTCCCTGACGAACAGGGCTTCGACGTTTACCACCAGCTGAACCTGGGCGACCTCTGAAAAAAAATCCACGAAAAATCACGAACATCGGACGATTGCTCCCACACCGAAAGTGGCAGCCAGTCAAGCTCTTGCTGCTCCTCACCGGCCATTCCCAGCACATCTACAGCACCACAGACATCGGGGCTCCGGGCTTTCCCTGACCAACAGGGCTTCGACGTTTACCACCCGCTGCACATGGGCGCCCACTAAAAAAAATAAACGAAATATCACGAACATCAGACGATTCCTGCCACACCTTAAATGCCAGCCAGTCAAGCTCATGCTGCTCCTCCCCGGCCATTGGCAGCGCATCTACAGCACCACAGATATCGCGGCTCCGAGCTTTCCCTGACCAACAGGGCTTCGACGTTTACCACCAGCTGAACCTGGGCGCCCAGTGAATAAAAATCCCCAAAAATCACAAACGTCCGACGATTGCTCCCACACCCAACGTGCCAGACAGTCAAGCTCTTGCTGCTCCTCACCGGCCATTGGCAGCGCATCTACAGCACCACAGACATCGGGGCTCCGGGCTTTCCCTGACCAACAGGGCTTCGACGTTTACCACCAGCTGCACCTGGGCGCCCACTGAAATAAAACCCCGAAAAATCACGAACGTCGGACGATTCCTCCCACACCGAAAGTGCCAGCAACTCAAGCTCTTGCTGCTACTCACCGGACTTTGGCAGCGAATCTACAGCACCACAGACATCGGGGCTCCGGGCTTTCCCTACCCAACAGGGCTTCGACGTTTACCACCAGCTGCACCTGGGCGCCCACTGAAAAAAATAAACGAAAAATCACGAACATCGGACGATTGCTCCCACACCGAAAGTGCCAGCAACTCAAGCTCTTGCTGCTCCTCACCGGCCATTCCCAGCGCATCTACAGCACCACAGACATCGGGGCTCCGGGCTTTCCCTGACCAACAGGGCTTCGACGTTTACCACCAGCTGCACCTGGGCGCCCACTGAAAAAAATAAACGAAAAATCACGAACATCGGACGATTGCTCCCACACCGAAAGTGCCAGCAACTCAAGCTCTTGCTGCTCCTCACCGGCCATTCCCAGCGCATCTACAGCACCACAGACATCGGGGCTCCGGGCTTTCCCTGACCAACAGGGCTTCGAAGTTTACCACCAGCTGAACCTGGGCGCCCACTGAAATAAAACCCCGAAAAATAACAAACGTCGGACGATTCCTCCCACACCGAAAGTGCCAGCAACTCAAGCTCTTGCTGCTACTCACCGGACTTTGGCAGTGCATCTACAGCACCACAGACATCGGGGTTCTGCGCTTTTTTTGACCAACAGGGCTTCGACGTTTACCACCAGCTGAACCTGGGCACCCGCTGAAAAAAATAAAAGAAAAATCACGAACATCGGACGATTGCTCCCACAGCAAAAGTGCCAGCCAGTCAAGCTCTTGCTGCTCCTCACCGCCCATTCCCAGCGCATCTACAGCACCACAGACATCGGGGCTCCGGGCTTTCCCTGACCAACAGGGCTTCGACGTTTACCACCAGCTGCACCTGATTGCCCACTGAAAAAAAACCCTGAAAAATCAAAACGTCGGACGATTGATCCCACACCGAAAGTGCCAGTAACTCAAGCTCTTGCTGCTCCTCACCGGCCATTGGCAGCGTATCTACAGCACCACAGACATCGGGGCTCCGGGCATTCCCTGACCAACAGGGCTTCGACTTTTAACACCAGCTGAACCTGGGCGCCCCCTGAAAAAAAAACCCCAAAAATCACAAATGACGGACGATTCCTGCCACACCTTAAATGCCAGCCTGTCAAGCTCTTGCTGCTCCTCACCGCACATTCCCAGCGCATCTACAGCACCACAGACATCGGGGCTCCGGGCTTTCCCTGACCAACAAGGCTTCGACGTTTACACCCAGCTGCACCTGGGCGCCCACTGAAATAAAACCCCGAAAAATAACAAACGTCGGACGATTCCTCCCACACCGAAAGTGCCAGCAACACAAGCTCTTGCTGCTCCTCACCGGCCATTGGCAGCGCATCTACAACACCACAGACATCGGGGATCCGGGCTTTCCCTGACGAACAGGGCTTCGACGTTTACCACCAGCTGAGCCTGGGCGCCCAGTGAATAAAAATCCCCAAAAATCACAAACGTCCGACGATTGCTCCCACACCGAAAGTGCCAGACAGTCAAGCTCTTGCTGCTACTCACCAGCCATTGGAGGCGCATCTACAGCACCACAGACATCGGGGCTCCGGGCTTTCCCTGACCAACAGGGCTTCGACATTTACCACCAGCTGCACCTGGGCGCCCACTGAAAGTAAAACCCCGAAGAATCACGAAGGTCGGACGATTGCTCCCACACCGAAAGTGCCAGCCTGTCAAGCTCTAGCTGCTCCTCACCGCCCATTCCCAGCGCATCTACAGCACCACAGACATCAGGGCTCCGGGCTTTCCCTGACCAACAGGGCTTCGACATTTACCACCAGCTGCAGCTGGGCGCCCACTGAAAAAAAACCCGAAAAATCATGAACATCGGACGATTGCTCCCACACCGAAAGTGCCAGCAACTCAAGCTCTTGCTGCTCCTCACCAGCCATTGGCAGCGCATCTACAGCACCACAGACATTGGGGTTCTGCGCCTTCCCTGACCAACAGGGCTTCGACGTTTGCCACCAGATGCACCTGGGTGCCCCCTGAAAAAAAAACCCCAAAAATCACAAACGTCCGACGATTCCTCCCACACCGAAAGTGCCAGCCTGTCAAGCTCTTGCTGCTTGTCCCCGGCCATTGGCAGCGCATCTACAGCACCACAGACATCGGGGCTCTCGGCTTTCCCTGACCAACAGGGCTTCGATGTTTACCACCAGCTGCAAATGGGCGCGCACTAGAAGTAAAACCCGGAAAAATCACGAACGTCGGACGATTGCTCCCACACCGAAAGTGACACCCAGTCAAGCTCTTGCTGCTCCTCCCCGGCCATTGGCAGCGCATCTACAGCACCAAAGACATCGGGGCTCCGGGCTTTCCCTGACCAACAGGGCTTCGACGTTTACCACCAGCTGAACCTGGGCGACCTCTGAAAAAAAATCCACGAAAAATCACGAACATCGGACGATTGCTCCCACACCGAAAGTGGCAGCCAGTCAAGCTCTTGCTGCTCCTCACCGCCCATTCCCAGCGCATCTACAGGACCACAGACATCGGGGCTCCGGGCTTTCCCTGACGAACAGGGCTTCGACGTTTACCACCAGCTGCACCTGGGCTCCCACTGAAATAAAACCCCGAAAAATCACGAACGTCGGACGATTGCTCCCACACCAAAAGTGCCAGCCAGTCAAGCTCTTGCTGCTCCTCACCGGCCATTCCCAGCACATCTACAGCACCACAGACATCGGGGCTCCGGGCTTTCCCTGACCAACAGGGCTTCGACGTTTACCACCCGCTGCACATGGGCGCCCACTAAAAAAAATAAACGAAATATCACGAACATCAGACGATTCCTGCCACACCTTAAATGCCAGCCAGTCAAGCTCATGCTGCTCCTCCCCGGCCATTGGCAGCGCATCTACAGCACCACAGATATCGCGGCTCCGAGCTTTCCCTGACCAACAGGGCTTCGACGTTTACCACCAGCTGAACCTGGGCGCCCAGTGAATAAAAATCCCCAAAAATCACAAACGTCCGACGATTGCTCCCACACCCAACGTGCCAGACAGTCAAGCTCTTGCTGCTCCTCACCGGCCATTGGCAGCGCATCTACAGCACCACAGACATCGGGGCTCCGGGCTTTCCCTGACAAACAGGGCTTCGACGTTTACCACCAGCTGCACCTGGGCGCCCACTGAAATAAAACCCCGAAAAATCACGAACGTCGGACGATTCCTCCCACACCGAAAGTGCCAGCAACTCAAGCTCTTGCTGCTACTCACCGGACTTTGGCAGCGAATCTACAGCACCACAGACATCGGGGTTCTGCGCTTTCCCTGAAGAACAGGGCTTCGACGTTTACCACCAGTTGCACCTGGGCGCCCACTGATAAAAATAAATGAAAAATCACAAACATCGGACGATTGCTCCCACACCGAAAGTGCCAGCCAGTCAAGCTCTTGCTGCTCATCACCGGAATTTGGCAGTGCATCTACAGGACCACAGACATCGGGGCTCCGGGCTTTCCCTGACCAACAGGGCTTCGACGTTTACCACCAGCTGCACCTGTGTGCCCACTGAAAGTAAAACCCCGAAAAATCACGAACATCGGACGATTGCTCCCACAACGAAAGTGCCAGCCAGTCAAGCTCTTGCTGCTCCTCACCGCCCTTTCCTAGCGCATCTACAGCACCACAGACATCGGGGCTCTGGGCTTTCCCTGACCAACAGGGCTTCGACGTTTACCACCAGCTGAACATGGGTGCCCACTGAAAAAAAAACCCGAAAAAAACACAAACGTCGGACGATTGCTCCCACACCAAAAGTGCCAGCCAGTCAAGCTCTTGCTGCTCCTCACCGCCCATTGGCAGCGCATCTACAGCACCACAGACATCGGGGCTCCGGGCTTTCCCTGACCAACAGGGCTTCGACGTTTAGCACCCGCTGCAGCTGGGCGCCCACTGAAAAGAACCCCGAAAAATCACGAACGTCGGACGATTGCTCCCACACCAAAATTGCCAGCCAGTCAAGCTGTAGGTGCTCATCACCTTCCATTCCCAGCGCATCTACAGCACCACAGACATCGGGGCTCCGGGCTTTCCCTGACCAACAGGGCTTCGACGTTTACCACCCGCTGCACATGGGCGCCCACTAAAAAAAATAAACGAAATATCACGAACATCAGACGATTCCTGCCACACCTTAAATGCCAGCCAGTCAAGCTCATGCTGCTCCTCACCGGCCATTGGCAGCGCATCTACAGCACCACAGATATCGGGGCTCCGAGCTTTCCCTGACCAACAGGGCTTCGACGTTTAGCACCAGCTCAACCTGGGCGCCCACTGAAATAAAACCCCGAAAAATAACAAACGTCGGACGATTCCTCCCACACCGAAAGTGCCAGCAACTCAAGCTCTTGCTGCTACTCACCGGACTTTGGCAGTGCATCTACAGCACCACAGACATCGGGGTTCTGCGCTTTCTTTGACCAACAGGGCTTCGACGTTTACCACCAGCTGAACCTGGGCACCCGCTGAGAAAAATAAAAGAAAAATCACGAACATCGGACGATTGCTCCCATAGCAAAAGTGTCAGCCAGTCAAGCTCTTGCTGCTCCTCACCGCCCATTCCCAGCGCATCTACAGCACCACAGATATCGAGGCTCCGGGCTTTCCCTGACCAACAGGGCTTCGACGTTTACCACCAGCTGAACCTGGGCGCCCAGTGAATAAAAATCCCCAAACATCACAAACGTCGGACGATTGCTCCCACACCCAAAGTGCCAGATAGTCAAGCTCTTGCTGCTCCTCACCGCCCATTCCCAGCGCATCTACAGCACCACAGATATAGGGGCTCCGGGCATTCCCTGACCAACACGGCCTCGACATTTACCACCAGCTGCACCTGGGCGCCCACTGAAAAAAATAAACGAAAAATCACGAACATCGCACGATTGCTCCCACAATGAAAGTGCCAGCCAGTCAAGCTCTTGCTGCTCCTCACCGGCCATTGGCAGCGCATCTACAGCACCACAGACATCGGGGCTCCGGGCTTTCCCTGACCAACAGGGCTTCAACGTTTACCACCAGCTCAACCTGGGCGCCCACTGAAAGTAAAACCCCGAAAAATCACGACAGTCGGACGATTGCTCCCACACCGAAAGTGCCAGCAACACAAGCTCTTGCTGCTCCTCACCGGCCATTGGCAGCGCATCTACAACACCACAGACATCGGGGATCCGGGCTTTCCCTGACGAACAGGGCTTCGACGTTTACCACCAGCTGCACCTGGGCGCCCAGTGAATAAAAATCCCCAAAAATCACAAACGTCCGACGATTGCTCCCACACCGAAAGTGCCAGCCAGTCAAGCTCTTGCTGCTACTCACCAGCCATTGGAGGCGCATCTACAGCACCACAGACATCGGGGCTCCGGGCTTTCCCTGACCAACAGGGCTTCGACATTTACCACCAGCTGCACCTGGGCGCCCACTGAAAGTAAAACCCCGAAGAATCACGAAGGTCGGACGATTGCTCCCACACCGAAAGTGCCAGCCTGTCAAGCTCTAGCTGCTCCTCACCGCCCATTCCCAGCGCATCTACAGCACCACAGACATCAGGGCTCCGGGCTTTCCCTAACCAACAGGGCTTCGACATTTACCACCAGCTGCAGCTGGGCGCCCACTGAAAAAAAACCCGAAAAATCATGAACATCGGACGATTGCTCTCACACCGGAAGTGCCAGCAACTCAAGCTCTTGCTGCTCCTCACCAGCCATTGGCAGCGCATCTACAGCACCACAGACATTGGGGTTCTGCGCCTTCCCTGACCAACAGGGCTTCGACGTTTGCCACCAGCTGCACCTGGGTGCCCCCTGAAAAAAAAACCCCAAAAATCACAAACGTCCGACGATTCCTCCCACACCGAAAGTGCCAGCCTGTCAAGCTCTTGCTGCTTGTCCCCGGCCATTGGCAGCGCATCTACAGCACCACAGACATCGGGGCTCCGGGCTTTCCCTGACCAACAGGGCTTCGACGTTTACCACCAGCTGAACCTGGGCGACCTCTGAAAAAAAATCCACGAAAAATCACGAACATCGGACGATTGCTCCCACACCGAAAGTGGCAGCCAGTCAAGCTCTTGCTGCTCCTCACCGGCCATTGGCAGCGCATCTACAGGACCACAGACATCGGGGCTCCGGGCTTTCCCTGACGAACAGGGCTTCGACGTTTACCACCAGCTGCACCTGGGCTCCCACTGAAATAAAACCCCGAAAAATCACGAACGTCGGACGATTGCTCCCACACCAAAAGTGCCAGCCAGTCAAGCTCTTGCTGCTCCTCACCGGCCATTCCCAGCACATCTACAGCACCACAGACATCGGGGCTCCGGGCTTTCCCTGACCAACAGGGCTTCGACGTTTACCACCCGCTGCACATGGGCGCCCACTAAAAAAAATAAACGAAATATCACGAACATCAGACGATTCCTGCCACACCTTAAATGCCAGCCAGTCAAGCTCATGCTGCTCCTCCCCGGCCATTGGCAGCGCATCTACAGCACCACAGATATCGCGGCTCCGAGCTTTCCCTGACCAACAGGGCTTCGACGTTTACCACCAGCTGAACCTGGGCGCCCAGTGAATAAAAATCCCCAAAAATCACAAACGTCCGACGATTGCTCCCACACCCAACGTGCCAGACAGTCAAGCTCTTGCTGCTCCTCACCGGCCATTGGCAGCGCATCTACAGCACCACAGACATCGGGGCTCCGGGCTTTCCCTGACCAACAGGGCTTCGACGTTTACCACCAGCTGCACCTGGGCGCCCACTGAAATAAAACCCCGAAAAATCACGAACGTCGGACGATTCCTCCCACACCGAAAGTGCCAGCAACTCAAGCTCTTGCTGCTACTCACCGGACTTTGGCAGCGAATCTACAGCACCACAGACATCGGGGCTCCGGGCTTTCCCTGACCAACAGGGCTTCGACGTTTACCACCAGCTGCACCTGGGCGCCCACTGAAAAAAATAAACGAAAAATCACGAACATCGGACGATTGCTCCCACACCGAAAGTGCCAGCAACTCAAGCTCTTGCTGCTCCTCACCGGCCATTCCCAGCGCATCTACAGCACCACAGACATCGGGGCTCCGGGCTTTCCCTGACCAACAGGGCTTCGAAGTTTACCACCAGCTGAACCTGGGCGCCCACTGAAATAAAACCCCGAAAAATAACAAACGTCGGACGATTCCTCCCACACCGAAAGTGCCAGCAACTCAAGCTCTTGCTGCTACTCACCGGACTTTGGCAGTGCATCTACAGCACCACAGACATCGGGGTTCTGCGCTTTTTTTGACCAACAGGGCTTCGACGTTTACCACCAGCTGAACCTGGGCACCCGCTGAAAAAAATAAAAGAAAAATCACGAACATCGGACGATTGCTCCCACAGCAAAAGTGCCAGCCAGTCAAGCTCTTGCTGCTCCTCACCGGCCATTGCCAGCCCATCTATAGCACCACAGACATCGGGGCTCCGGGCTTTCCCTGACCAACAGGGCTTCGACGTTTACCACCAGCTGCACCTGATTGCCCACTGAAAAAAAACCCTGAAAAATCAAAACGTCGGACGATTGATCCCACACCGAAAGTGCCAGTAACTCAAGCTCTTGCTGCTCCTCACCGGCCATTGGCAGCGTATCTACAGCACCACAGACATCGGGGCTCCGGGCATTCCCTGACCAACAGGGCTTCGACTTTTAACACCAGCTGAACCTGGGCGCCCCCTGAAAAAAAAACCCCAAAAATCACAAATGACGGACGATTCCTGCCACACCTTAAATGCCAGCCTGTCAAGCTCTTGCTGCTCCTCACCGCACATTCCCAGCGCATCTACAGCACCACAGACATCGGGGCTCCGGGCTTTCCCTGACCAACAAGGCTTCGACGTTTACACCCAGCTGCACCTGGGCGCCCACTGAAATAAAACCCCGAAAAATAACAAACGTCGGACGATTCCTCCCACACCGAAAGTGCCAGCAACACAAGCTCTTGCTGCTCCTCACCGGCCATTGGCAGCGCATCTACAACACCACAGACATCGGGGATCCGGGCTTTCCCTGACGAACAGGGCTTCGACGTTTACCACCAGCTGAGCCTGGGCGCCCAGTGAATAAAAATCCCCAAAAATCACAAACGTCCGACGATTGCTCCCACACCGAAAGTGCCAGCCAGTCAAGCTCTTGCTGCTACTCACCAGCCATTGGAGGCGCATCTACAGCACCACAGACATCGGGGCTCCGGGCTTTCCCTGACCAACAGGGCTTCGACATTTACCACCAGCTGCACCTGGGCGCCCACTGAAAGTAAAACCCCGAAGAATCACGAAGGTCGGACGATTGCTCCCACACCGAAAGTGCCAGCCTGTCAAGCTCTAGCTGCTCCTCACCGCCCATTCCCAGCGCATCTACAGCACCACAGACATCAGGGCTCCGGGCTTTCCCTGACCAACAGGGCTTCGACATTTACCACCAGCTGCAGCTGGGCGCCCACTGAAAAAAAACCCGAAAAATCATGAACATCGGACGATTGCTCCCACACCGAAAGTGCCAGCAACTCAAGCTCTTGCTGCTCCTCACCAGCCATTGGCAGCGCATCTACAGCACCACAGACATTGGGGTTCTGCGCCTTCCCTGACCAACAGGGCTTCGACGTTTGCCACCAGATGCACCTGGGTGCCCCCTGAAAAAAAAACCCCAAAAATCACAAACGTCCGACGATTGCTCCCACACCGAAAGTGCCAGCCTGTCAAGCTCTTGCTGCTTGTCCCCGGCCATTGGCAGCGCATCTACAGCACCACAGACATCGGGGCTCTCGGCTTTCCCTGACCAACAGGGCTTCGATGTTTACCACCAGCTGCAAATGGGCGCGCACTAGAAGTAAAACCCGGAAAAATCACGAACGTCGGACGATTGCTCCCACACCGAAAGTGACACCCAGTCAAGCTCTTGCTGCTCCTCCCCGGCCATTGGCAGCGCATCTACAGCACCAAAGACATCGGGGCTCCGGGCTTTCCCTGACCAACAGGGCTTCGACGTTTACCACCAGCTGAACCTGGGCGACCTCTGAAAAAAAATCCACGAAAAATCACGAACATCGGACGATTGCTCCCACACCGAAAGTGGCAGCCAGTCAAGCTCTTGCTGCTCCTCACCGCCCATTCCCAGCGCATCTACAGGACCACAGACATCGGGGCTCCGGGCTTTCCCTGACGAACAGGGCTTCGACGTTTACCACCAGCTGCACCTGGGCTCCCACTGAAATAAAACCCCGAAAAATCACGAACGTCGGACGATTGCTCCCACACCAAAAGTGCCAGCCAGTCAAGCTCTTGCTGCTCCTCACCGGCCATTCCCAGCACATCTACAGCACCACAGACATCGGGGCTCCGGGCTTTCCCTGACCAACAGGGCTTCGACGTTTACCACCCGCTGCACATGGGCGCCCACTAAAAAAAATAAACGAAATATCACGAACATCAGACGATTCCTGCCACACCTTAAATGCCAGCCAGTCAAGCTCATGCTGCTCCTCCCCGGCCATTGGCAGCGCATCTACAGCACCACAGATATCGCGGCTCCGAGCTTTCCCTGACCAACAGGGCTTCGACGTTTACCACCAGCTGAACCTGGGCGCCCAGTGAATAAAAATCCCCAAAAATCACAAACGTCCGACGATTGCTCCCACACCCAACGTGCCAGACAGTCAAGCTCTTGCTGCTCCTCACCGGCCATTGGCAGCGCATCTACAGCACCACAGACATCGGGGCTCCGGGCTTTCCCTGACAAACAGGGCTTCGACGTTTACCACCAGCTGCACCTGGGCGCCCACTGAAATAAAACCCCGAAAAATCACGAACGTCGGACGATTCCTCCCACACCGAAAGTGCCAGCAACTCAAGCTCTTGCTGCTACTCACCGGACTTTGGCAGCGAATCTACAGCACCACAGACATCGGGGCTCCGGGCTTTCCCTGACCAACAGGGCTTCGACGTTTACCACCAGCTGCACCTGGGCGCCCACTGAAAAAAATAAACGAAAAATCACGAACATCGGACGATTGCTCCCACACCGAAAGTGCCAGCAACTCAAGCTCTTGCTGCTCCTCACCGGCCATTCCCAGCGCATCTACAGCACCACAGACATCGGGGCTCCGGGCTTTCCCTGACCAACAGGGCTTCGAAGTTTACCACCAGCTGAACCTGGGCGCCCACTGAAATAAAACCCCGAAAAATCACGACAGTCGGACGATTGCTCCCACACCGAAAGTGCCAGCAACACAAGCTCTTGCTGGTCCTCACCGGCCATTGGCAGCGCATCTACAACACCACAGACATCGGGGATCCGGGCTTTCCCTGACGAACAGGGCTTCGACGTTTACCACCAGCTGCACCTGGGCGCCCAGTGAATAAAAATCCCCAAAAATCACAAACGTCCGACGATTGCTCCCACACCGAAAGTGCCAGCCAGTCAAGCTCTTGCTGCTACTCACCAGCCATTGGAGGCGCATCTACAGCACCACAGACATCGGGGCTCCGGGCTTTCCCTGACCAACAGGGCTTCGACATTTACCACCAGCTGCACCTGGGCGCCCACTGAAAGTAAAACCCCGAAGAATCACGAAGGTCGGACGATTGCTCCCACACCGAAAGTCCCGCCTGTCAAGCTCTAGCTGCTCCTCACCGCCCATTCCCAGCGCATCTACAGCACCACAGACATCAGGGCTCCGGGCTTTCCCTGACCAACAGGGCTTCGACATTTACCACCAGCTGCAGCTGGGCGCCCACTGAAAAAAAACCCGAAAAATCATGAACATCGGACGATTGCTCTCACACCGGAAGTGCCAGCAACTCAAGCTCTTGCTGCTCCTCACCAGCCATTGGCAGCGCATCTACAGCACCACAGACATTGGGGTTCTGCGCCTTCCCTGACCAACAGGGCTTCGAAGTTTACCACCAGCTGAACCTGGGCGCCCACTGAAATGAAACCCCGAAAAATCACGAACGTCGGACGATTGCTCCCACACCAAAAGTGCCAGCCAGTCAAGCTCTTGCTGCTCCTCACCGGCCATTCCCAGCACATCTACAGCACCACAGACATCGGGGCTCCGGGCTTTCCCTGACCAACAGGGCTTCGACGTTTACCACCCGCTGCACATGGGCGCCCACTAAAAAAAATAAACGAAATATCACGAACATCAGACGATTCCTGCCACACCTTAAATGCCAGCCAGTCAAGCTCATGCTGCTCCTCACCGGCCATTGCCAGCCCATCTATAGCACCACAGACATCGGGGCTCCGGGCTTTCCCTGACCAACAGGGCTTCGACGTTTACCACCAGCTGCACCTGATTGCCCACTGAAAAAAAACCCTGAAAAATCAAAACGTCGGACGATTGATCCCACACCGAAAGTGCCAGTAACTCAAGCTCTTGCTGCTCCTCACCGGCCATTGGCAGCGTATCTACAGCACCACAGACATCGGGGCTCCGGGCATTCCCTGACCAACAGGGCTTCGACTTTTAACACCAGCTGAACCTGGGCGCCCCCTGAAAAAAAAACCCCAAAAATCACAAATGACGGACGATTCCTGCCACACCTTAAATGCCAGCCTGTCAAGCTCTTGCTGCTCCTCACCGCACATTCCCAGCGCATCTACAGCACCACAGACATCGGGGCTCCGGGCTTTCCCTGACCAACAAGGCTTCGACGTTTACACCCAGCTGCACCTGGGCGCCCACTGAAATAAAACCCCGAAAAATAACAAACGTCGGACGATTCCTCCCACACCGAAAGTGCCAGCAACACAAGCTCTTGCTGCTCCTCACCGGCCATTGGCAGCGCATCTACAACACCACAGACATCGGGGATCCGGGCTTTCCCTGACGAACAGGGCTTCGACGTTTACCACCAGCTGAGCCTGGGCGCCCAGTGAATAAAAATCCCCAAAAATCACAAACGTCCGACGATTGCTCCCACACCGAAAGTGCCAGCCAGTCAAGCTCTTGCTGCTACTCACCAGCCATTGGAGGCGCATCTACAGCACCACAGACATCGGGGCTCCGGGCTTTCCCTGACCAACAGGGCTTCGACATTTACCACCAGCTGCACCTGGGCGCCCACTGAAAGTAAAACCCCGAAGAATCACGAAGGTCGGACGATTGCTCCCACACCGAAAGTGCCAGCCTGTCAAGCTCTAGCTGCTCCTCACCGCCCATTCCCAGCGCATCTACAGCACCACAGACATCAGGGCTCCGGGCTTTCCCTGACCAACAGGGCTTCGACATTTACCACCAGCTGCAGCTGGGCGCCCACTGAAAAAAAACCCGAAAAATCATGAACATCGGACGATTGCTCCCACACCGAAAGTGCCAGCAACTCAAGCTCTTGCTGCTCCTCACCAGCCATTGGCAGCGCATCTACAGCACCACAGACATTGGGGTTCTGCGCCTTCCCTGACCAACAGGGCTTCGACGTTTGCCACCAGATGCACCTGGGTGCCCCCTGAAAAAAAAACCCCAAAAATCACAAACGTCCGACGATTCCTCCCACACCGAAAGTGCCAGCCTGTCAAGCTCTTGCTGCTTGTCCCCGGCCATTGGCAGCGCATCTACAGCACCACAGACATCGGGGCTCTCGGCTTTCCCTGACCAACAGGGCTTCGATGTTTACCACCAGCTGCAAATGGGCGCGCACTAGAAGTAAAACCCGGAAAAATCACGAACGTCGGACGATTGCTCCCACACCGAAAGTGACACCCAGTCAAGCTCTTGCTGCTCCTCCCCGGCCATTGGCAGCGCATCTACAGCACCAAAGACATCGGGGCTCCGGGCTTTCCCTGACCAACAGGGCTTCGACGTTTACCACCAGCTGAACCTGGGCGACCTCTGAAAAAAAATCCACGAAAAATCACGAACATCGGACGATTGCTCCCACACCGAAAGTGGCAGCCAGTCAAGCTCTTGCTGCTCCTCACCGCCCATTCCCAGCGCATCTACAGGACCACAGACATCGGGGCTCCGGGCTTTCCCTGACGAACAGGGCTTCGACGTTTACCACCAGCTGCACCTGGGCTCCCACTGAAATAAAACCCCGAAAAATCACGAACGTCGGACGATTGCTCCCACACCAAAAGTGCCAGCCAGTCAAGCTCTTGCTGCTCCTCACCGGCCATTCCCAGCACATCTACAGCACCACAGACATCGGGGCTCCGGGCTTTCCCTGACCAACAGGGCTTCGACGTTTACCACCCGCTGCACATGGGCGCCCACTAAAAAAAATAAACGAAATATCACGAACATCAGACGATTCCTGCCACACCTTAAATGCCAGCCAGTCAAGCTCATGCTGCTCCTCCCCGGCCATTGGCAGCGCATCTACAGCACCACAGATATCGCGGCTCCGAGCTTTCCCTGACCAACAGGGCTTCGACGTTTACCACCAGCTGAACCTGGGCGCCCAGTGAATAAAAATCCCCAAAAATCACAAACGTCCGACGATTGCTCCCACACCCAACGTGCCAGACAGTCAAGCTCTTGCTGCTCCTCACCGGCCATTGGCAGCGCATCTACAGCACCACAGACATCGGGGCTCCGGGCTTTCCCTGACAAACAGGGCTTCGACGTTTACCACCAGCTGCACCTGGGCGCCCACTGAAATAAAACCCCGAAAAATCACGAACGTCGGACGATTCCTCCCACACTGAAAGTGCCAGCAACTCAAGCTCTTGCTGCTACTCACCGGACTTTGGCAGCGAATCTACAGCACCACAGACATCGGGGCTCCGGGCTTTCCCTGACCAACAGGGCTTCGACGTTTACCACCAGCTGCACCTGGGCGCCCACTGAAAAAAATAAACGAAAAATCACGAACATCGGATGATTGCTCCCACACCGAAAGTGCCAGCAACTCAAGCTCTTGCTGCTCCTCACCGGCCATTCCCAGCGCATCTACAGCACCACAGACATCGGGGCTCCGGGCTTTCCCTGACCAACAGGGCTTAGAAGTTTACCACCAGCTGAACCTGGGCGCCCACTGAAATAAAACCCCGAAAAATAACAAACGTCGGACGATTCCTCCCACACCGAAAGTGCCAGCAACTCAAGCTCTTGCTGCTACTCACCGGACTTTGGCAGTTCATCTACAGGACCACAGACATCGGGGTTCTGCGCTTTTCCTGACCAACAGGGCTTCGACGTTTACCACCAGCTGCACCTGGGCGCCCACTGAAAAAACTAAACGAAAAATCACGAACATCGGACGATTGCTCCCACACCGAAAGTGCCAGCAACTCAAGCTCCTGCTGCTCCTCACCGGCCATTGGCAGCGCATCTACAGCACCACAGACATCGGGGCTCCGGGCTTTCCCTGACCAACAGGGCTTCGACGTTTACCACCAGCTGCACCTGATTGCCCACTGAAAAAAAACCCTGAAAAATCAAAAACGTCGGACGATTGATCCCACACCGAAAGTGCCAGTAACTCAAGCTCTTGCTGCTCCTCACCGGCCATTGGCAGCGTATCTACAGCACCACAGACATCGGGGCTCCGGGCATTCCCTGACCAACAGGGCTTCGACTTTTAACACCAGCTGAACCTGGGCGCCCCCTGAAAAAAAAACCCCAAAAATCACAAATGACGGACGATTCCTGCCACACCTTAAATGCCAGCCTGTCAAGCTCTTGCTGCTCCTCACCGCACATTCCCAGCGCATCTACAGCACCACAGATATAGGGGCTCCGGGCATTCCCTGACCAACACGGCTTCGACATTTACCACCAGCTGCACCTGGGCGCCCACTGAAAAAAATAAACGAAAAATCACGAACATCGGACGATTGCTCCCACAATGAAAGTGCCAGCCAGTCAAGCTCTTGCTTCTCCTCACCGCCCATTCCCAGCGCATCTACAGCACCACAGACATCGGGGCTCCGGGCTTTCCCTGACCAACAGGGCTTCGACGTTTAGCACCAGCTCAACCTGGGCGCCCACTGAAATAAAACCCCGAAAAATAACAAACGTCGGACGATTCCTCCCACACCGAAAGTGCCAGCAACTCAAGCTCTTGCTGCTACTCACCGGACTTTGGCAGTGCATCTACAGCACCACAGACATCGGGGTTCTGCGCTTTCTTTGACCAACAGGGCTTCGACGTTTACCACCAGCTGAACCTGGGCACCCGCTGAAAAAAATAAAAGAAAAATCACGAACATCGGACGATTGCTGCCACAGCAAAAGTGCCAGCAACTCAAGCTCTTGCTGCTCCTCACCGGCCATTGCCAGCCCATCTACAGCACCACAGACATCGGGGCTCCGGGCTTTCCCTGACCAACAGGGCTTCGACGTTTACCACCAGCAGAACCTGGGCGCCCACTGAAATAAAACCCCGAAAAATCACGAACGTCGGACGATTCCTCCCACATCAAAAGTGCCAGACAGTCAAGCTCTTGCTGCTACTCACAGGACTTTAGCAGTGCATCTACAGCACCACAGACATCGGGGTTCTGCGCTTTCCCTGAAGAACAGGGCTTCGACGTTTACCACCAGCTGCACCTGGGCGCCCACTGATAAAAATAAACGAAAAATCACAAACATCGGACGATTGCTCCCACACCGAAAGTGCCAGCCAGTCAAGCTCTTGCTGCTCATCACCGGAATTTGGCAGTGCATCTACAGCACCACAGACATCGGGGCTCCGGGCTTTCCCTGACCAACAGGGCTTCGACGTTTACCACCAGCTGCACCTGTGTGCCCACTGAAAGTAAAACCCCGAAAAATCACGAACATCGGACGATTGCTCCCACAACGAAAGTGCCAGCCAGTCAAGCTCTTGCTGCTCCTCACCGGCCATTGGCAGCGCATCTACAGCACCACAGACATCGGGGCTCCGGGCTTTCCCTGACCAACAGGGCTTCGACGTTTAGCACCCGCTGCAGCTGGGCGCCCACTGAAAAGAACCCCGAAAAATCACGAACGTCGGACGATTGCTCCCACACCAAAATTGCCAGCCAGTCAAGCTGTAGGTGCTCATCACCTTTCATTCCCAGCGCATCTACAGCACCACAGACATCGGGGCTCCGGGCTTTCCCTGACCAACAGGGCTTCGACATTTACCACCAGCTGCACCTGGGCGCCCACTGAAAGTAAAACCCCGAAGAATCACGAACGTCGGACGATTGCTCCCACACCGAAAGTGCCAGCCAGGCAAGCTCTTGCTGCTCCTCACCGGCCATTGGCAGCGCATCTACAGGACCACAGACATCGGGGCTCCGGGCTTTCCCTGACCAACAGGGCTTCGACGTTTACCACCAGCTGCACCTGGGCTCCCACTGAAATAAAACCCCGAAAAATCACGAACGTCGGACGATTGCTCCCACACCGAAAGTGCCAGCAACTCAAGCTCTTGCTGCTCCTCCCCGGCCATTCCCAGCGCATCTACAGCACCACAGACATCGGGGCTCCGGGCTTTCCCTGACCAACAGGGCTTCGACGTTTACCACCCGCTGCACATGGGCGCCCTCTAAAAAAAATAAACGAAATATCACGAACATCAGACGATTCCTGCCACACCTTAAATGCCAGCAACTCAAGCTCATGCTGCTCCTCCCCGGCCATTGGCAGCGCATCTACAGCACCACAGATATCGGGGCTCCGGGCTTTCCCTGACCAACAGGGCTTCGACGTTTACCACCAGCTGAACCTGGGCGCCCAGTGAATAAAAATCCCCAAAAATCACAAACGTCCGACGATTGCTCCCACACCGAAAGTGCCAGACAGTCAAGCTCTTGCTGCTCCTCACCAGCCATTGGAGGCGCATCTACAGCACCACAGACATCGGGGCTCCGGGCATTCCCTGACCAACAGGGCTTCGACATTTACCACCAGCTGCACCTGGGCGCCCACTGAAATAAAACCCCGAAAAATCACGAACGTCGGACGATTGCACCCACACCGAAAGTGCCAGCCAGTCAAGCTCATGCTGCGACTCACCTCCCATTCCCAGCGCATCTACAGCACCACAGACATCGGGGCTCCTGGCTTTCCCTGACCAACAGGGCTTCGACGTTTACCACCAGCTGCACCTGGGCGCCCACTGAAATAAAACCCCAAAAAATAACGAACGTCGGACGATTCCTCCCACACCGAAAGTGCCAGCAACTCAAGCTCTTGCTGCTCCTCACCGGACTTTGGCAGCGAATCTACAGCACCACAGACATCGGGGTTCTGCGCTTTCCCTGACCAACAGGGCTTCGACGTTTACCACCAGCTGCACCTGGGCGCCCACTGAAAAAAATAAACGAAAAATCACGAACATCGGACGATTGCTCCCACACCGAAAGTGCCAGCCTGTCAAGCTCTAGCTGCTCCTCACCGCCCATTCCTAGCGCATCTACAGCACCACAGACATCAGGGCTCCGGGCTTTCCCTAACCAACAGGGCTTCGACATTTACCACCAGCTGCAGCTGGGCGCCCACTGAAAAAAAACCCGAAAAATCATGAACATCGGACGATTGCTCCCACACCGAAAGTGCCAGCAACTCAAGCTCTTGCTGCTCCTCACCAGCCATTGGCAGCGCATCTACAGCACCACAGACATTGGGGTTCTGCGCCTTCCCTGACCAACAGGGCTTCGACGTTTGCCACCAGCTGCACCTGGGTGCCCCCTGAAAAAAAAACCCCAAAAATCACAAACGTCCGACGATTCCTCCCACAGCAAAAGTGCCAGCCTGTCAAGCTCTTGCTGCTTGTCCCCGGCCATTGGCAGCGCATCTACAGCACCACAGACATCGGGGCTCTGGGCTTTCCCTGACCAACAGGGCTTCGATGTTTACCACCAGCTGCAAATGGGCGCGCACTAGAAGTAAAACCCGGAAAAATCACGAACGTCGGACGATTGCTCCCACACCGAAAGTGACACCCAGTCAAGCTCTTGCTGCTCCTCCCCGGCCATTGGCAGCGCATCTACAGCACCAAAGACATCGGGGCTCCGGGCTTTCCCTGACCAACAGGGCTTCGACGTTTACCACCAGCTGAACCTGGGCGACCTCTGAAAAAAAATCCACGAAAAATCACGAACATCGCACGATTGCTCCCACACCGAAAGTGCCAGCCTGTCAAGCTCTTGCTGCTCCTCACCAGCCATTCCCAGCGCATCTACAGCACCACAGACATCGGGGCTCTGGGCTTTCCCTGACCAACAGGGCTTCGACGATTACCACCAGCTCAACCTGGGCGCCCACTGAAAGTAAAACCCCGAAAAATAACGAACGTCGGACGATTCCTCCCACACCGAAAGTGCCAGCAACTCAAGCTCTTGCTGCTACTCACCGGACTTTGGCAGCGAATCTACAGCACCACAGACATCGGGGTTCTGCGCTTTCCCTGACCAACAGGGCTTCGACGTTTACCACCAGCTGCACCTGGGCGCCCACTGATAAAAATAAACGAAAAATCACGAACATCGGACGATTGCTCCCACACCGAAAGTGCCAGCAACTCAAGCTCTTGCTGCTCCTCACCGGCCATTCCCAGCGCATCTACAGCACCACAGACATCGGGGCTCCGGGCTTTCCCTGACCAACAGGGCTTCGACGTTTACCACCAGCTGCACCTGGGCGCCCACTGAAAAAAAATGCGGAATAATCACGAACGTCGGACGATTGCTCCCACACCGAAAGTGCCAGCCAGTCAAGCTCTTGCTGCTCCTCACCGGCCGTTCCCAGCGCATCTACAGCACCACAGACATCGGGGCTCCGGGCGTTCCCTGATGAACAGGGCTTCGAAGTTTACCACCAGCTGAACCTGGGCGCCCACTGAAATAAAACCCCGAAAAATAACAAACGTCGGACGATTCCTCCCACACCGAAAGTGCCAGCAACTCAAGCTCTTGCTGCTACTCACCGGACTTTGGCAGTGCAACTACAGCACCACAGACATCGGGGTTCTGCGCTTTCTTTGACCAACAGGGCTTCGACGTTTACCACCAGCTGAACCTGGGCACCCGCTGAAAAAAATAGAAGAAAAATCACGAACATCGGACGATTGCTCCCACAGCAGAAGTGCCAGCCAGTCAAGCTCTTGCTGCTCCTCACCGGCCATTGCCAGCCCATCTACAGCACCACAGACATCGGGGCTCCGGGCTTTCCCTGACCAACAGGGCTTCGACGTTTACCACCAGCTGCACCTGATTGCCCACTGAAAAAAAACCCTGAAAAATCAAAAACGTCGGACGATTGATCCCACACCGAAAGTGCCAGCAACTCAAGCTCTTGCTGCTCCTCACCGGTCATTGGCAGCGTATCTACAGCACCACAGACATCGGGGCTCCGGGCTTTCCCTGACCAACAGGGCTTCGACTTTTAACACCAGCTGAACCTGGGCGCCCCCTGAAAAAAAAACCCCAAAAATCACAAATGTCGGACGATTCCTGCCACACCTTAAATGCCAGCCTGTCAAGCTCTTGCTGCTCCTCACCGCACATTCCCAGCGCATCTACAGCACCACAGACATCGGGGATCCGGGCTTTCCCTGACCAACAGGGCTTCGACTTTTACCACCAGCTGCACCTGGGCGCCCACTGAAAGTAAAACCCCGATAAATCACGAACGTCGGACGATTGCTCCGACACCAAAAGTGCCAGCCAGTCAAGCTGTAGGTGCTCATCACCTTCCATTCTCAGCGCATCTACAGCACCACAGAGATCGGGGCTCCGGGCTTTCCCTGACCAACAGGGCTTCGACATTTACCACCAGCTGCACCTGGGCGCCCACTGAAAGTAAAACCCTGAAAAATCAAAAACGTCGGACGATTGATCCCACACCGAAATTGCCAGCAACTCAAGCTCTTACTGCTCCTCACCGGCCAATGGCCGCGTATCTACAGCACCACAGACATCGGGGCTCTGGGCTTTCCCTGACCAACAGGGCTTCGACTTTTAACACCAGGTGAACCTGTGCGCCCCCTGAAAAAAAAAACCCCAAAAATCACAAATGTCGGACGATTCCTGCCACACCTTAAATGCCAGCCTGTCAAGCTCTTGCTGCTCCTCACCGCACATTCCCAGCGCATCTACAGCACCACAGACATCGGGGCTCCGGGCTTTCCCTGACCAACAGGGCTTCGACGTTTACCACCAGTTGCACCTGGGCACCCACTGAAAAAAAAAACCCCCAAAATCACAAACATCAGACGATTGCTCCCACACCGAAACTGCCAGCCAGTCAAGCTCTTTGTGCTCCTCACCGGCCATTGGCGGCGCATCTACAGCACCACAGACATCGGGGCTCCGGGCTTTCCCTGACCAACAGGGCTTCGACGTTTACACCCAGCTGCACCTGGGAGCCCACTGAAAAAAACCCCGAAAAATCACGAACGTCGGACGATTCCTCCCACACCGAAAGTGCCAGCAACTCAAGCTCTTGCTGCTACTCACCGGACTTTGGCAGTTCATCTACAGCACCACAGACATCGGGGTTCTGCGCTTTCCCTGAACAACAGGGCTTCGACATTTACCACCAGCTGAACCTGGGCGCCCACTGAAAAATCTAAACGAAAAATCACGAACATCGGACGGTTGCTCCCACACCGAAAGTGCCAGCCTGTCAAGCTCTTGCGGCTCCTCACCGGCCATTCCCAGCGCATCTACAGCACCACAGACATCGGGGTTCTGCGCTTTCCCTGACCAACAGGGCTTCGACGATTACCACCAGCTGCACCTGGGCGCCCACTGAAATAAAACCCCGAAATATAAAAAACGTCGGACGATTGCTCCCACACCGAAAGTGCCAGCCAGTCAAGCTCTTGCTGTTCCTCACCGGCCATTGGCAGCGCATCTACAACACCACAGACATCGCGGCTCCGGGCTTTCCCTGACCAACAGGGCTTTGACGTTTACCACCAGTTGAACCTGGGCGCCCACTGAAAAGAACCCCGAAAAATCACGAACGTCGGACGATTGCTCCCACACCGAAAGTGCAAGAAACTCAAGCTCTTGCTGCTCCTCCCCGGCCATTGGCAGCGCATCTACAGCACCACAGACATCGGGGCTCCGGGCTTTCCCTGACCAACAGGGCTTCGACATTTACCACCAGCTGCACCTGGGTGCCCCCTGAAAAAAAAACCCCAAAAATCACAAATATCAGACGATTCCTGCCACACCTTAAATGCCAGCCTGTCAAGCTCTTGCTGCTCCTCACCGCCCATTCCCAGCGCATCTACAGCACCACAGACATCGGGGCTCCAGGCTTTCCCTAACGAACCGGGCTTCGACATTTACCACCAGCTGCACGTGGGTTCCCCCTGAAAAAAAAAACCCCAAAAATCACAAATGTCAGACGATTCCTGCCACACCTTAAATGCCAGCCTGTCAAGATCTTGCTGCTCATCACCGCCCATTTCCAGCGCATCTACAGCACCACAGACATCGGGGCTCCGGGCTTTCCCTGACCAACAGGGCTTCGACGTTTACCACCAGCTGAACCTGGGCGCCCAGTGAATAAAAATCCCCAAAAATCACAAACGTCCGACGATTGCTCCCACACTGAAAGTGCCAGCAACTCAAGCTCTTGCTGCTCCTCACCGGCCATTCCCAGCGCATCTACAGCACCACAGACATCAGGGATCCGGGCTTTCCCTGACCAACAGGGCTTCGACGTTTACCACCAGCTGCACCTGTGCGCGCACTGAAAGTAAAACCCCGAAAAATCACGAACGTCGGACGATTGCTCCCACACCGAAAGTGCCAGCCTGTCAAGCTGTAGGTGCTAATCACCTTCCATTCCCAGCGCATCTACAGCACCACAGACATCGGGGCTCCGGGCTTTCCCTGACCAACAGGGCTTCGACGTTTACCACCAGCTGCACCTGGGCTCCCACTTAAATAAAACCCCGAAAAATCACGAACGTCGGACGATTGCTCCCACACCAAAAGTGCCAGCCAGTCAAGCTCTTTGTGCTCCTCACCAGTCATTGGCGGCGCATCTACAGCACCACAGACATCGGGGCTCCGGGCTTTCCCTGACCAACAGGGCTTCGACGTTTACACCCAGCTGCACCTGGGCGCCCACTGAAATAAAACCCCGAAAAATAACAAACGTCGGACGATTCCTCCCACAACGAAAGTGCCAGCAACTCAAGCTCTTGCTGCTACTCACCGGACTTTGGCAGTTCATCTACAGCACCACAGACATCGGGGTTCTGCGCTTTTCCTGACCAACAGGGCTTCGACGTTTACCACCAGCTGCACCTGGGCGCCCACTGAAAAAACTAAACGAAAAATCACGAACATCGGACGATTGCTCCCACACCGAAAGTGCCAGCCTGTCAAGCTCTTGCTGCTCCTCACCGCCCATTCCCAGCGCATCTACAGCACCACAGACATCGGGGCTCCGGGCTTTCCCTGACCAACAGGGCTTCGACATTTACCACCAGCTGAACCTGGGCTCCCACTGAAATAAAACCCCGAAAAATCACGAACGTCGGACGATTGCTCCCACACCGAAAGTGCCAGCCAGTCAAGCTCTTGCTGTTCCTCACCGGACAGTGGCAGTGCATGTACAGCACCACAGACATCGGGGCTCCGGGCTTTCCCTGACCAACAGGGCTTCGACGTTTACCACTCGCTGAACCTGGGCTCCCACTGAAAAGAACCCCGAAAAATCACGAACGTCGGACGATTGCTCCCACACCAAAAGTGCCAGACAGTCAAGCTCTTGCTGCTCCTCACCGGCCATTGGCAGCGCATCTACAGCACCACAGACATCGGGGCTCCGGGCTTTCCCTGACCAACAGGGCTTCGAAGTTTACCACCAGCTGCACCTGGGCGCCCACTGAAATAAAACCCCGAAAAATAACGAACGTCGGCCAATTACTCCCACACCAAAAGTGCCAGCAACTCAAGCTCTTGCTGCTCCTCACCGGCCATTGGCAGCGCATCTACAGCACCACAGACATCGGGGTTCTGCGCTTTCCCTGACCAACAGGGCTTCGACGTTTACCACCAGCTGCACCTGGTTGCCCACTGAAAAAAAACCCTGAAAAATCAAAAACGTCGGACGATTGATCCCACACCGAAAGTGCCAGCAAGTCAAGCTCTTGCTGTTCCTCACCGGACATTGGCAGTGCATCTACAGCACCACAGACATCGGGGCTCCAGGCTTTCCCTGACCAACAGGGCTTCGACGTTTACCACCAGCTGCACCTGGGCGCCCACTGAAATAAAACCCCGAAAAATCACGAACGTCGGACGATTCCTCCCACACCGAAAGTGCCAGCAACTCAAGCTCTTGCTGCTACTCACCGGACTTTGGCAGCGCATCTACAGCACCACAGACATCGGGGCTCCGGGCTTTCCCTGACCAACAGGGCTTCGACGTTTACCACCAGCTGCACCTGGGCGCCCACTGAAAAAAATAAACGAAAAATCACGAACATCGGACGATTGCTCCCACACCGAAAGTGCCAGCCAGTCAAGCTCTTGCTGCTCCTCACCGGCCATTGGCAACGCATCTACAGCACCACAGACATCGGGGCTCCGGGCTTTCCCTGACCAACAGGGCTTCGACGTTTACCACTCGCTGAACCTGGGCGCCCAGTGAAAAAAAATCCCGAAAAATCACGAACGTCGGATGATTGCTCCCACACCGAAAGTGCCAGCCAGTCAAGCTCTTGCTGCTCCTCACCGGCCATTGCCAGCCCATCTACAGCACCACAGACATCGGGGCTCCGGGCTTTCCCTGACCAACATGGCTTCGGGCTTCCCCTGACCAACAGGGCTTCGAAGTTTACCACCAGCTGCACCTGGGCGCCCACTGAAATAAAACCCCGAAAAATCACGAACGTCGGACGATTGCTCCCACACCGAAAGTGCCAGCCAGTCAAGCTCTTGCTGCTCCTCACCGGCCATTGGCAGCGCATCTACAGCACCACAGACATTGGGAGTCCGGGCTATCCCTGACCAACAGGGCTTCGACATTTACCATCAGCTGCACCTGGGTGCCCACTGAAAAAAATAAACGAAAAATCACGAACATCGCACGATTGCTCCCACACCGAAAGTGCCAGCAACTCAAGCTCTTGCTGCTCCTCACCGGCCATTGGCAGCGCATCTACAGCACCACAGATATCGGGGCTCCGAGCTTTCCCTGACCAACAGGGCTTCGACGTTTACCACCAGCTGAACCTGGGCGCCCACTGAAATAAAACCCCGAAGAATAACAAACGTCGGACGATTCCTCCCACACGGAAAGTGCCAGCAACTCAAGCTCTTGCTGCTACTCACCGGACTTTGGCAGTGCATCTACAGCACCACAGACATCGGGGTTCTGCGCTTTCTTTGACCAACAGGGCTTCGACGTTTACCACCAGCTGAACCTGGGCACCCGCTCAGAAAAATAAAAGAAAAATCAGGAACATCGGACGATTGCTCCCATAGCAAAAGTGCCAGCCAGTCAAGCTCTTGCTGCTCCTCACCGGCCATTCCCAGCCCATCTACAGCACCAAAGACATCGGGGCTCCGGGCTTTCCCTGACCAACAGGGCTTCGACATTTACCACCAGCTGCACCTGGGCGCCCACTGAAATAAAACCCCGAAAAATCACGAACGTCGGACGATTGCTCCCACACCGAAAGTGCCAGCAACTCAAGCTCCTGCTGCTCCTCACCGGCCATTGGCAGCGCATCTACAGCACCACAGACATCGGGGCTCTGGGCTTTCCCTGACCAACAGGGCTTCGACGTTTACCACCAGCTGAACCTGGGCGCCCAGTGAATAAAAATCCCCAAACATCACAAACGTCGGACGATTGCTCCCACACCCAAAGTGCCAGATAGTCAAGCTCTTGCTGCTCCTCACCGGCCATTCCCAGCGCATCTACAGCACCACAGATATAGGGGCTCCGGGCATTCCCTGACCAACACGGCCTCGACATTTACCACCAGCTGCACCTGGGCACTCACTGAAAAAAATAAACGAAAAATCACGAACATCGCACGATTGCTCCCACAATGAAAGTGCCAGCCAGTCAAGCTCTTGCTGCTACTCACCGGCCATTGGCAGCGCATCTACAGCACCACAGACATCGGGGCTCCGGGCTTTCCCTGACCAACAGGGCTTCGACGTTTACCACCAGCTCAACCTGGGCGCCCACTGAAAGTAAAACCCCGAAAAATCACGACAGTCGGACGATTGCTCCCACACCGAAAGTGCCAGCAACACAAGCTCTTGCTGCTCCTCACCGGCCATTGGCAGCGCATCTACAACACCACAGACATCGGGGATCCGGGCTTTCCCTGACGAACAGGGCTTCGACGTTTACCACCAGCTGAGCCTGGGCGCCCAGTGAATAAAAATCCCCAAAAATCACAAACGTCCGACGATTGCTCCCACACCAAAAGTGCCAGCAACTCAAGCTCTTGCTGCTCCTCACCAGCCATTGGCAGCGCATCTACAGCACCACAGACATTGGGGTTCTGCGCCTTCCCTGACCAACAGGGCTTCGACGTTTGCCACCAGCTGCACCTGGGTGCCCCCTGAAAAAAAAACCCCAAAAATCACAAACGTCCGACGATTCCTCCCACAGCAAAAGTGCCAGCCTGTCAAGCTCTTGCTGCTTGTCCCTGGCCATTGGCAGCGCATCTACAGCACCACAGACATCGGGGCTCTGGGCTTTCCCTGACCAACAGGGCTTCGATGTTTACCACCAGCTGCAAATGGGCGCGCACTAGAAGTAAAACCCGGAAAAATCACGAACGTCGGACGATTGCTCCCACACCGAAAGTGACACCCAGTCAAGCTCTTGCTGCTCCTCCCCGGCCATTGGCAGCGCATCTACAGCACCAAAGACATCGGGGCTCCGGGCTTTCCCTGACCAACAGGGCTTCGACGTTTACCACCAGCTGAACCTGGGCGACCTCTGAAAAAAAATCCACGAAAAATCACGAACATCGGACGATTGCTCCCACACCGAAAGTGCCAGCCTGTCAAGCTCTTGCTGCTCCTCACCAGCCATTCCCAGCGCATCTACAGCACCACAGACATCGGGGCTCTGGGCTTTCCCTGACAAACAGGGCTTCGACGATTACCACCAGCTCAACCTGGGCGCCCACTGAAAGTAAAACCCCGAAAAATCACTACAGTCGGACGATTGCTCCCACACCGAAAGTGCCAGCAACTCAAGCTCCTGCTGCTACTCACCGGACTTTGGCAGTGCATCTACAGCACCACAGACATCGGGGTTCTGCGCTTTCCCTGAACAACAGGGCTTCGACATTTACCACCAGCTGCACCTGGGCGCCCACTGAAAAAAATAAACGAAAAATCACGAATATCGGACGATTGCTCCCACAGTGAAAGTGCCAGCAACTCAAGCTCTTGCTGCTCCTCACCGGCCGTTCCCAGCGCATCTACAGCACCACAGACATCGGGGCTCCGGGCTTTCCCTGACCAACAGGGCTTCGAAGTTTACCACCAGCTGAACCTGGGCGCCCACTGAAATAAAACCCCGAAAAATAACAAACGTCGTACGATTCCTCCCACACAGAAAGTGCCAGCAACTCAAGCTCTTGCTGCTACTCACCGGACTTTGGCAGTGCATCTACAGCACCACAGACATCGGGGTTCTGCGCTTTCTTTGACCAACAGGGCTTCGACGTTTACCACCAGCTGCACCTGGGCGCCCACTGAAAAAAATAAAAGAAAAATCACGAACATCGGACGATTGCTCCCACACCGAAATTGCCAGCCAGTCAAGCTGTAGGTGCTCATCACCTTCCATTCCCAGCGCATCTACAGCACCACAGACATCGGGGCTCCGGGCTTTCCCTGACCAACAGGGCTTCGACATTTACCACCAGCTGCACCTGGGCGCCCACTGAAAGTAAAACCCCGAAGAATCACGAACGTCGGACGATTGCTCCCACACCGAAAGTGCCAGCCAGTCAAGCTCTTGCTGCTCCTCACCGGCCATTGGCAGCGCATCTACAGGACCACAGACATCGGGGCTCCGGGGTTTCCCTGACGAACAGGGCTTCGACGTTTACCACCAGCTGCACCTGGGCTCCCACTGAAATAAAACCCCGAAAAATCACGAACGTCGGACGATTGCTCCCACACCAAAAGTGCCAGCCAGTCAAGCTCTTGCTGCTCCTCACCGGCCATTCCCAGCACATCTACAGCACCACAGACATCGGGGCTCCGGGCTTTCCCTGACCAACAGGGCTTCGACGTTTACCACCCGCTGCACATAGGCGCCCACTAAAAAAAATAAACGAAATATCACGAACATCAGACGATTCCTGCCACACCTTAAATGCCAGCCAGTCAAGCTCATGCTGCTCCTCCCCGGCCATTGGCAGCGCATCTACAGCACCACAGATATCGCGGCTCCGAGCTTTCCCTGACCAACAGGGCTTCGACGTTTACCACCAGCTGAAACTGGGCGCCCAGTGAATAAAAATCCCCAAAAATCACAAACGTCCGACGATTGCTCCCACACCGAAAGTGCCAACCAGTCAAGCTCTTGCTGCTCCTCACCGGCCATTGGCAGCGCATCTACAGCACCACAGACATCGGGGCCCCGGGCTTTCCCTGACCAACAGGGCTTCGACGTTTACCACCAGCTGCACCTGGGCGCCCACTGAAATAAAACCCCGAAAAATCACGAACATCGGACGATTGCTCCCACACCGAAACTGCCAGCAACTCAAGTTCTTGCTGCTCCTCACCGGCCATTCCCAGCGCATCTACAGCACCACAGACATCGGGGCTCCGGGCTTTCCCTGACCAACAGGGCTTCGAAGTTTACCACCAGCTGAACCTGGGCGCCCACTGAAATAAAACCCCGAAAAATAACAAACGTCGGACGATTCCTCCCACACCGAAAGTGCCAGCAACTCAAGCTCTTGCTGCTACTCACCGGACTTTGGCAGTGCATCTACAGCACCACAGACATCGGGGTTCTGCGCTTTCTTTGACCAACAGGGCTTCGACGTTTACCACCAGCTGAACCTGGGCACCCGCTGAAAAAAATAAAAGAAAAATCACGAACATCGGACGATTGCTCCCACAGCAAAAGTGCCAGCCAGTCAAGCTCTTGCTGCTACTCACCGGCCATTGCCAGCCCATCTATAGCACCACAGACATCGGGGCTCTGGGCTTTCCCTGACCAACAGGGCTTCGACGTTTACCACCAGCTGCACCTGGGCGCCCACTGAAAAAAAAACCCCAAAAATCACAAATGACGGACGATTCCTGCCACACCTTAAATGCCAGCCTGTCAAGCTCTTGCTGCTCCTCGCCGCACATTCCCAGCGCATCTACAGCACCACAGACATCGGGGCTCCGGGCTTTCCCTGACCAACAAGGCTTCGACGTTTACACCCAGCTGCACCTGGGCGCCCACTGAAATAAAACCCCGAAAAATAACAAACGTCGGACGATTCCTCCCACACCGAAAGTGCCAGCAACTCAAGCTCTTGCTGCTACTCACCGGACTTTGGCAGTTCATCTACAGGACCACAGACATCGGGGTTCTGCGCTTTTCCTGATGAACAGGGCTTCGACGTTTACCACGCGCTGAACCTGGGCGCCCACTGAAAAAACTAAACGAAAAATCACGAACATCGGACGATTGCTCCCACACTGAAAGTGCCAGCAAATCAAGCTCTTGCTGCTCCTCACCGCCCATTCCCAGCGCATCTACAGCACCACAGACATCGGGGCTCCGGGCTTTCCCTGACCAACAGGGCTTCGACATTTACCACCAGCTGCACCTGGGCGCCCACTGAAATAAAACCCCGAAAAATCACGAACGTCGGAGGACGATTGCTCCCACACCGAAACTGCCAGCAACTCAAGCTCCTGCTGCTCCTCACCGGCCATTGGCAGCGCATCTACAGCACCACAGACATCGGGGCTCTGGGCTTTCCCTGACCAACAGGGCTTCGACGTTTACCACCAGCTGAACCTGGGCGCCCAGTGAATAAAAATCCCCAAAAATCACAAACATCGGACGATTGCTCCCACACCCAAAGTGCCAGCCAGTCAAGCTCTTGCTGCTCCTCACCGGCCATTCCCAGCGCATCTACAGCACCACAGATATAGGGGCTCCGGGCATTACCTGACCAACACGGCTTCGACATTTACCACCAGCTGCACCTGGGCGCCCACTGAAAAAAATAAACGAAAAATCACGAACATAGCACGATTGCTCCCACAATGAAAGTGCCAGCCAGTCAAGCTCTTGCTGCTCCTCACCGCCCATTCCCAGCGCATCTACAGCACCACAGACATCAGGGCTCCGGGCTTTCCCTGACCAACAGGGCTTCGACGTTTAGCACCAGCTCAACCTGGGCGCCCACTGAAATAAAACCCCGAAAAATAACAAACGTCGGACGATTCCTCCCACACCGAAAGTGCCAGCAACTCAAGCTCTTGCTGCTACTCACCGGACTTTGGCAGTGCATCTACAGCACCACAGACATCGGGGTTCTGCGCTTTCTTTGACCAACAGGGCTTCGACGTTTACCACCAGCTGAACCTGGGCACCCGCTGAAAAAAATAAAAGAAAAATCACGAACATCGGACGATTGCTGCCACAGCAAAAGTGCCAGCAACTCAAGCTCTTGCTGCTCCTCACCGGCCATTGCCAGCCCATCTACAGCACCACAGACATCGGGGCTCCGGGCTTTCCCTGACCAACAGGGCTTCGACGTTTACCACCAGCTGAACCTGGGCACCCAGTGAATAAAAATCCCCAAAAATCACAAACGTCCGACGATTGCTCCCACACCGAAAGTGCCAGACAGTCAAGCTCTTGCTGCTCCTCACCGGCCATTGCCAGCCCATCTACAGCACCACAGACATCGGGGCTCCGGGCTTTCCCTGACCAACAGGGCTTCGACGTTTACCACCAGCTGCACCTGGGCGCCCACTGAAATAAAACCCCGAAAAATCACGAACGTCGGACGATTCCTCCCACATCAAAAGTGCCAGTAACTCAAGCTCTTGCTGCTACTCACAGGACTTTAGCAGTGCATCTACAGCACCACAGACATCGGGGTTCTGCGCTTTCCCTGAAGAACAGGGCTTCGACGTTTACCACCAGTTGCACCCGGGCGCCCACTGATAAAAATAAACGAAAAATCACAAACATCGGACGATTGCTCCCACACCGAAAGTGCCAGCCAGTCAAGCTCTTGCTGCTCATCACCGGAATTTGGCAGTGCATCTACAGCACCACAGACATCGGGGCTCCGGGCTTTCCCTGACCAACAGGGCTTCGACGTTTACCACCAGCTGCACCTGTGTGCCCACTGAAAGTAAAACCCCGAAAAATCACGAACATCGGACGATTGCTCCCACAACGAAAGTGCCAGCCAGTCAAGCTCTTGCTGCTCCTCACCGGCCATTGGCAGCGCATCTACAGCACCACAGACATCGGGGCTCCGGGCTTTCCCTGACCAACAGGGCTTCGACGTTTAGCACCCGCTGCAGCTGGGCGCCCACTGAAAAGAACCCCGAAAAATCACGAACGTCGGACGATTGCTCCCACACCAAAATTGCCAGCCAGTCAAGCTGTAGGTGCTCATCACCTTCCATTCCCAGCGCATCTACAGCACCACAGACATCGGGGCTCCGGGCTTTCCCTGACCAACAGGGCTTCGACATTTACCACCAGCTGCACCTGGGCGCCCACTGAAAGTAAAACCCCGAAGAATCACGAACGTCGGACGATTGCTCCCACACCGAAAGTGGCAGCCAGGCAAGCTCTTGCTGCTCCTCACCGGCCATTGGCAGCGCATCTACAGGACCACAGACATCGGGGCTCCGGGCTTTCCCTGACCAACAGGGCTTCGACGTTTACCACCCGCTGCACATGGGCGCCCACTAAAAAAAATAAACGAAATATCACGAACATCAGACGATTCCTGCCACACCTTAAATGCCAGCCAGTCAAGCTCATGCTGCTGCTCCCCGGCCATTCCCAGCGCATCTACAGCACCACAGACATCGGGGCTCCGAGCTTTCCCTGACCAACAGGGCTTCGACGTTTACCACCCGCTGCACATGGGCGCCCACTAAAAAAAATAAACGAAATATCACGAACATCAGACGATTCCTGCCACACCTTAAATGCCAGCCAGTCAAGCTCATGCTGCTCCTCCCCGGCCATTGGCAGCGCATCTACAGCACCACAGATATCGGGGCTCCGGGCTTTCCCTAACCAACAGGGCTTCGACGTTTACCACCAGCTGAACCTGGGCGCCCAGTGAATAAAAATCCCCAAAAATCACAAACGTCCGACGATTGCTCCCACACCGAAAGTGCCAGACAGTCAAGCTCTTGCTGCTCCTCACCAGCCATTGGAGGCGCATCTACAGCACCACAGACATCGGGGCTCCGGGCATTCCCTGACCAACAGGGCTTCGACATTTACCACCAGCTGCACCTGGGCGCCCACTGAAATAAAACCCCGAAAAATCACGAACGTCGGACGATTGCACCCACACCGAAAGTGCCAGCCAGTCAAGCTCATGCTGCGACTCACCTCCCATTCCCAGCGCATCTACAGCACCACAGACATCGGGGCTCCGGGCTTTCCCTGACCAACAGGGCTTCGACGTTTACCACCAGCTGAACCTGGGCACCCGCTGAAATAAAACCCCGAAAAATAACGAACGTCGGACGATTCCTCCCACACCGAAAGTGCCAGCAACTCAAGCTCTTGCTGCTACTCACCGGACTTTGGCCGCGAATCTACAGCACCACAGACATCGGGGTTCTGCGCTTTCCCTGACCAACAGGGCTTCGGCGTTTACCACCAGCTGCACCTGGGCGCCCACTGATAAAAATAAACGAAAAATCACGAACATCGGACGATTGCTCCCACACCGAAAGTGCCAGCAACTCAAGCTCTTGCTGCTCCTCACCGGCCATTCCCAGCGCATCTACAGCACCACAGACATCGGGGCTCCGGGCTTTCCCTGACCAACAGGGCTTCGAAGTTTACCACCAGCTGCACCTGGGCGCCCACTGAAAAAAAATGCGGAATAATCACGAACGTCGGACGATTGCTCCCACACCGAAAGTGCCAGACAGTCAAGCTCTTGCTGCTCCTCACCGGCCGTTCCCAGCGCATCTACAGCACCACAGACATCGGGGCTCCGGGCGTTCCCTGACCAACAGGGCTTCGACGTTTAGCACCAGCTCAACCTGGGCGCCCACTGAAATAAAACCCCGAAAAATAACAAACGTCGGACGATTCCTCCCACACCGAAAGTGCCAGCAACTCAAGCTCTTGCTGCTACTCACCGGACTTTGGCAGTGCATCTACAGCACCACAGACATCGGGGTTCTGCGCTTTCTTTGACCAACAGGGCTTCGACGTTTACCACCAGCTGAACCTGGGCACCCGCTGAAAAAAATAAAAGAAAAATCACGAACATCGGACGATTGCTCCCACAGCAAAAGTGCCAGCCAGTCAAGCTCTTGCTGCTCCTCACCGGCCATTGCCAGCCCATCTACAGCACCACAGATATCGGGGCTCCGGGCTTTCCCTGACCAACAGGGCTTCGACGTTTACCACCAGCTGCACCTGATTGCCCACTGAAAAAAAACCCTGAAAATTCAAAAACGTCGGACGATTGATCCCACACCGAAAGTGCCAGCAACTCAAGCTCTTGCTGCTCCTCACCGGTCATTGGCAGCGTATCTACAGCACCACAGACATCGGGGCTCCGGGCTTTCCCTGACCAACAGGGCTTCGACTTTTAACACCAGCTGAACCTGGGCGCCCCCTGAAAAAAAAACCCCAAAAATCACAAATGTCGGACGATTCCTGCCACACCTTAAATGCCAGCCTGTCAAGCTCTTGCTGCTCCTCACCACACATTCCCAGCGCATCTACAGCACCACAGACATCGGGGCTCCGGGCTTTCCCTGACCAACAGGGCTTCGACGTTTACCACCAGTTGCACCTGGGCACCCACTGAAAAAAAAAACCCCCAAAATCACAAACATCAGACGATTGCTCCCACACCGAAACTGCCAGCCAGTCAAGCTCTTTGTGCTCCTCACCGGCCATTGGCGGCGCATCTACAGCACCACAGACATCGGGGCTCCGGGCTTTCCCTGACCAACAGGCCTTCGACGTTTACACCCAGCTGCACCTGGGAGCCCACTGAAAAAAACCCCGAAAAATCACGAACGTCGGACGATTCCTCCCACACCGAAAGTGCCAGCAACTCAAGCTCTTGCTGCTACTCACCGGACTTTGGCAGTTCATCTACAGCACCACAGACATCGGGGTTCTGCGCTTTCCCTGAACAACAGGGCTTCGACATTTACCACCAGCTGAACCTGGGCGCCCACTGAAAAAACTAAACGAAAAATCACGAACATCGGACGATTGCTCCCACACCGAAAGTGCCAGCAACTCAAGCTCTTGCGGCTCCTCACCGGCCATTCCCAGCGCATCTACAGCACCACAGACATCGGGGTTCTGCGCTTTCCCTGACCAACAGGGCTTCGACGATTACCACCAGCTGCACCTGGGCGCCCACTGAAATAAAACCCCGAAATATAACAAACGTCGGACGATTGCTCCCACACCGAAAGTGCCAGCCAGTCAAGCTCTTGCTGCTCCTCCCCGGCCATTGGCTGCGCATCTACAGCACCACAGACATCGGGGCTCCGGGCTTTCCCTGACCAACAGGGCTTCGACATTTACCACCAGCTGCACCTGGGTGCCCCCTGAAAAAAAAACCCCAAAAATCACAAATATCAGACGATTCCTGCCACACCTTAAATGCCAGCCTGTCAAGCTCTTGCTGCTCCTCACCGCCCATTCCCAGCGCATCTACAACACCACAGACATCGGGGCTCCGGGCTTTCCCTGACCAACAGGCCTTCGACGTTTACCACCCGCTGCACCTGGGCGCCCACTGAAAAAAATAAACGAAAAATCACGAACGTCGGACGATTGCTCCCACACCGAAAGTGCCAGCCCGTCAAGCTGTAGGTGCTCCTCACCTTCCATTCCCAGCGCATCTAGAACACCACAGACATCGGGGCTCCGAGCTTTCCCTGACCAACAGGGCTTCGACATTTACCACCAGCTGCACCTGGGCTCCCACTGAAATAAAACCCCGAAAAATCACGAACGTCGGACGATTGCTCCCACACCAAAAGTGCCAGCCAGTCAAGCTCATGCTGCTTCTCACCAGCCATTCCCAGCGCATCTACAGCGCCACAGACATCGGGGCTCCGGGCTTTCCCTGACCAACAGGGCTTCGACGTTTACCACCAGCTGAGCCTGGGCGCCCAATGAATAAAAATCCCCAAAAATTACAAAAGTCCGACGATTGCTCCCACACCGAAAGTGCCAGCAAGTCAAGCTCTTGCTGCTCCTCACCAGCCATTGGAGGCGCATCTACAGCACCACAGACATCGGGGCTCCGGGCTTTCCCTGACCAACAGGGCTTCGACATTTACCACCAGCTGCACCGGGGCGCCCACTGAAAGTAAAACCCCGAAGAATCACGAACGTCGGACGATTGCTCCCACACCGAAAGTGCCAGCCTGTCAAGCTCTAGCTGCTCCTCACCGCCCATTCCCAGCGCATCTACAGCACCACAGACATCGGGGCTCCGGGCTTTCCCTGACCAACAGGGCTTCGACATTTACCACCAGCTGCAGCTGGGCGCCCACTGAAAAAAAACCCGAAAAATCATGAACATCGGACGATTGCTCCCACACCGAAAGTGCCAGACAGTCAAGCTCTTGCTGCTCCTCACCGGAATTTGGCAGTGCATCTACAGCACCACAGACATCGGGGCTCCGGGCTTTCCCTGACCAACAGGGCTTCGACGTTTACCACCAGCTGAACCTGGGCGCCCACTGAAGAAAATAAACGAAAAATCACGAACATCGCACGATTGCTCCCACAGCGAAAGTGCCAGCCAGTCAAGCTCTTGGTGTTCCTCACTGGCCATTGGCAGCGCATCTACAGCACCACAGAGATCGCGGCTCCGGGCTTTCCCTGACCAACAGGGCTTCGACATTTACCACCAGCTGCACCTGGTTACCCACTGAAAAAAAAACCTGAAAAATCAAAAACGTCGGACGATTGATCCCACACCCAAAGTGCCAGCCAGTCAAGCTCTTGCTGCTACTCCCCGGCCATTCCCAGCACATCTACAGCACCACAGACATCGGGGATCCGGGCTTTCCCTGACCAACAGGGCTTCGACGTTTACCACCAGCTGCACCTGGGCGCCCACTGAAAGTAAAACCCCGAAAAATCACGAACATCGGACAATTGCTCCCACAACGAAAGTGCCAGCCAGTCAAGCTCTTGCTGCTCCTCACCGGCCATTGGCAGCGCATCTACAGCACCACAGACATCGGGGCTCCGGGCTTTCCATGACCAACAGGGCTTCGACGTTTAGCACCCGCTGCAGCTGGGCGCTCACTGAAAAAAAAACGAAAAATCATGAACATCGGACGATTGCTCCCACACCGAAAGTGCCAGCAACACAAGCTCTTGCTGCTACTCACCGGACTTTGGCAGTGCATCTACAGCACCACAGACATCGGGGTTCTGCGCTTTCTTTGACCAACAGGGCTTCGACGTTTACCACCAGCTGAACCTGGGCACCCGCTGAAAAAAATAAAAGAAAAATCACGAACATCGGACGATTGCTCCCACAGCAAAAGTGCCAGCCAGTCAAGCTCTTGCTGCTCCTCACCGGCCATTGCCAGCCCATCTACAGCACCACAGATATCGGGGCTCCGGGCTTTCCCTGACCAACAGGGCTTCGACGTTTACCACCAGCTGCACCTGATTGCCCACTGAAAAAAAACCCTGAAAAATCAAAAACGTCGGACGATTGATCCCACACCGAAAGTGCCAGCAACTCAAGCTCTTGCTGCTCCTCACCGGTCATTGGCAGCGTATCTACAGCACCACAGACATCGGGGCTCCGGGCTTTCCCTGACCAACAGGGCTTCGACTTTTAACACCAGCTGAACCTGGGCGCCCCCTGAAAAAAAAACCCCAAAAATCACAAATGTCGGACGATTCCTGCCACACCTTAAATGCCAGCCTGTCAAGCTCTTGCTGCTCCTCACCACACATTCCCAGCGCATCTACAGCACCACAGACATCGGGGATCCGGGCTTTCCCTGACCAACAGGGCTTCGACTTTTACCACCAGCTGCACCTGGGCGCCCACTGAAAGTAAAACCCCGATAAATCACGAACGTCGGACGATTGCTCCCACACCGAAAGTGCCAGCCAGTCAAGCTGTAGGTGCTCATCACCTTCCATTCTCAGCGCATCTACAGCACCACAGACATCGGGGCTCCGGGCTTTCCCTGACCAACAGGGCTTCGAAGTTTACCACCAGCTGCACCTGGGCGCCCACTGAAAGTAAAACCCTGAAAAATCAAAAACGTCGGACGATTGATCCCACACCGAAATTGCCAGCAACTCAAGCTCTTACTGCTCCTCACCGGCCAATGGCCGCGTATCTACAGCACCACAGACATCGGGGCTCTGGGCTTTCCCTGACCAACAGGGCTTCGACTTTTAACACCAGGTGAACCTGTGCGCCCCCTGAAAAAAAAACCCCAAAAATCACAAATGTCGGACGATTCCTGCCACACCTTAAATGCCAGCCTGTCAAGCTCTTGCTGCTCCTCACCGCACATTCCCAGCGCATCTACAGCACCACAGACATCGGGGCTCCGGGCTTTCCCTGACCAACAGGGCTTCGACGTTTACCACCAGTTGCACCTGGGCACCCACTGAAAAAAAAAAACCCCAAAATCACAAACATCAGACGATTGCTCCCACACCGAAACTGCCAGCCAGTCAAGCTCTTTGTGCTCCTCACCGGCCATTGGCGGCGCATCTACAGCACCACAGACATCGGGGCTCCGGGCTTTCCCTGACCAACAGGCCTTCGACGTTTACACCCAGCTGCACCTGGGAGCCCACTGAAATAAAACCCCGAAAAATCACGAACGTCGGACGATTCCTCCCACACCGAAAGTGCCAGCAACTCAAGCTCTTGCTGCTACTCACCGGACTTTGGCAGTTCATCTACAGCACCACAGACATCGGGGTTCTGCGCTTTCCCTGAACAACAGGGCTTCGACATTTACCACCAGCTGCAGCTGGGCGCCCACTGAAAAAACTAAACGAAAAATCACGAACATCGGACGATTGCTCCCACACCGAAAGTGCCAGCAACTCAAGCTCTTGCGGCTCCTCACCGGCCATTCCCAGCGCATCTACAGCACCACAGACATCGGGGTTCTGCGCTTTCCCTGACCAACAGGGCTTCGACGATTACCACCAGCTGCACCTGGGCGCCCACTGAAATAAAACCCCGAAATATAACAAACGTCGGACGATTGCTCCCACACCGAAAGTGCCAGCCAGTCAAGCTCTTGCTGTTCCTCACCGGCCATTGGCAGCGCATCTACAACACCACAGACATCGCGGCTCCGGGCTTTCCCTGACCAACAGGGCTTTGACGTTTACCACCAGTTGAACCTGGGCGCCCACTGAAAAGAACCCCGAAAAATCACGAACGTCGGACGATTGCTCCCACACCGAAAGTGCAAGAAACTCAAGCTCTTGCTGCTCCTCCCCGGCCATTGGCAGCGCATCTACAGCACCACAGACATCGGGGCTCCGGGCTTTCCCTGACCAACAGGGCTTCGACATTTACCACCAGCTGCACCTGGGTGCCCCCTGAAAAAAAAACCCCAAAAATCACAAATATCAGACGATTCCTGCCACACCTTAAATGCCAGCCTGTCAAGCTCTTGCTGCTCCTCACCGCCCATTCCCAGCGCATCTAAAACACCACAGACATCGGGGCTCCGGGCTTTCCCTGACCAACAGGCCTTCGACGTTTACCACCCGCTGCACCTGGGCGCCCACTGAAAAAAATAAACGAAAAATCACGAACGTCGGACGATTGCTCCCACACCGAAAGTGCCAGCCCGTCAAGCTGTAGGTGCTCCTCACCTTCCATTCCCAGCGCATCTAGAACACCACAGACATCGGGGCTCCGAGCTTTCCCTGACCAACAGGGCTTCGACATTTACCACCAGCTGCACCTGGGCTCCCACTGAAATAAAACCCCGAAAAATCACGAACGTCGGACGATTGCTCCCACACCAAAAGTGCCAGCCAGTCAAGCTCATGCTGCTTCTCACCAGCCATTCCCAGCGCATCTACAGCGCCACAGACATCGGGGCTCCGGGCTTTCCCTGACCAACAGGGCTTCGACGTTTACCACCAGCTGAGCCTGGGCGCCCAATGAATAAAAATCCCCCAAAATTACAAACGTCCGACGATTGCTCCCACACCGAAAGTGCCAGCAAGTCAAGCTCTTGCTGCTCCTCACCAGCCATTGGAGGCGCATCTACAGCACCACAGACATCGGGGCTCCGGGCTTTCCCTGACCAACAGGGCTTCGACATTTACCACCAGCTGCACCGGGGCGCCCACTGAAAGTAAAACCCCGAAGAATCACGAACGTCGGACGATTGCTCCCACACCGAAAGTGCCAGCCTGTCAAGCTCTAGCTGCTCCTCACCGCCCATTCCCAGCGCATCTACAGCACCACAGATATCGGGGCTCCGGGCTTTCCCTGACCAACAGGGCTTCGACATTTACCACCAGCTGCAGCTGGGCGCCCACTGAAAAAAAACCCGAAAAATCATGAACATCGGACGATTGCTCCCACACCGAAAGTGCCAGACAGTCAAGCTCTTGCTGCTCCTCACCGGAATTTGGCAGTGCATCTACAGCACCACAGACATCGGGGCTCCGGGCTTTCCCTGACCAATAGGGCTTCGACGTTTACCACCAGCTGAACCTGGGCGCCCACTGAAGAAAATAAACGAAAAATCACGAACATCGCACGATTGCTCCCACAGCGAAAGTGCCAGCCAGTCAAGCTCTTGGTGTTCCTCACTGGCCATTGGCAGCGCATCTACAGCACCACAGAGATCGCGGCTCCGGGCTTTCCCTGACCAACAGGGCTTCGACATTTACCACCAGCTGCACCTGGTTACCCACTGAAAAAAAAACCTGAAAAATCAAAAACGTCGGACGATTGATCCCACACCCAAAGTGCCAGCCAGTCAAGCTCTTGCTGCTACTCCCCGGCCATTCCCAGCACATCTACAGCACCACAGACATCGGGGCTCCGGGCTTTCCCTGACCAACAGGGCTTCGACGTTTACCACCAGCTGCACCTGGGCGCCCACTGAAATAAAACCCCGAAATATAACAAACGTCGGACGATTGCTCCCACACCGAAAGTGCCAGCCAGTCAAGCTCTTGCTGTTCCTCACCGGCCATTGGCAGCGCATCTACAACACCACAGACATCGCGGCTCCGGGCTTTCCCTGACCAACAGGGCTTTGACGTTTACCACCAGTTGAACCTGGGCGCCCACTGAAAAGAACCCCGAAAAATCACGAACGTCGGACGATTGCTCCCACACCGAAAGTGCAAGAAACTCAAGCTCTTGCTGATCCTCACCGGCCATTGGCAGCGCATCTACAGCACCACAGATATCGGGGCTCCGGGCTTTCCCTGACCAACAGGGCTTCGACATTTACCACCAGCTGCACCTGGGCGCCCCCTGAAAAAAAAACCCCAAAAATCAGAAATATCAGACGATTCCTGCCACACCTTAAATGCCAGCCTGTCAAGCTCTTGCCTCTCCTCACCGCCCATTCCCAGCGCATCTACAACACCACAGACATCGGGGCTCCGGGCTTTCCCTGACCAACAGGCCTTCGACGTTTACCACCCGCTGCACCTGGGCGCCCACTGAAAAAAATAAACGAAAAATCACGAACATCGGACGATTCCTCCCACACCGAAAGTGCCAGCAACTCAATCTCTTGCTGTTCCTCACCAGCCATTGGCAGCGCATCTACAGCACCACAGACATCGGGGCTCAGGGCTTTCCCTGACCAACAGGGCTTAGAAGTTAACCACTAGCTGAACCTGGGCGCCCACTGAAATAAAACCCCGAAAAAATCACAAACGTCCGACGATTGCTCCCACACCCAACGTGCCAGACAGTCAAGCTCTTGCTGCTACTCACCTCCCATTCCCAGCGCATCTACAGCACCACAGATATCGGTGCTCCGGGCTTTCCCTGACCAACAGGGCTTCGACGTTTACCACCCGCTGCACCAGGGCTCCCACTGAAATAAAACCCCGAAAAATCACGAACATCGGACGATTCCTCCCACACCGAAAGTGCCAGCAACTCAATCTCTTGCTGTTCCTCACCAGCCATTGGCAGCGCATCTACAGCACCACAGACATCGGGGCTCTGGGCTTTCCCTGACCAACAGGGCTTAGAAGTTTACCACCAGCTGAACCTGGACGCCCAGTGAATAAAAACCCCGAAAAAATCACAAACGTCCGACGATTGCTCCCACACCCAACGTGCCAGACAGTCAAGCTCTTGCTGCTACTCACCTCCCATTCCCAGCGCATCTACAGCACCACAGACATCGGGGCTCTGGGCTTTCCCTGACCAACAGGGGTTCGACATTTACCACCAGCTGAACCTGGGCGCCCACTGAAAAAAATAAACGAAAAATCATGAACATCGGACGATTGCTCCCACACCGAAAGTGCCAGCAACTCAAGCTCTTGCTGCTACTCACCGGACTTTGGCAGTGCATCTACAGCACCACAGACATCGGGGTTCTGCGCTTTCCCTGAAAAACAGGGCTTCGACGTTTACCACCAGCTGCACCGGGGCGCCCACTGAAAAAAATAAACGAAAAATCATGAACATCGGACGATTGCTCCCACACCGAAAGTGCCAGCAACTCAAGCTCTTGCTGCTCCTCACCGGCCATTCCCAGCGCATCTACAGCACCACAGACATCGGGGCTCCGGGCTTTCCCTGACCAACAGGGCTTTGACGTTTACCACCAGCTGCACCTGGGCGCCCAGTGAAAAAAAATACCGAAAAATCACGAACGTCGGACGATTGCTCCCACACCGAAAGTGCCAGCCTGTGAAGCTCTTGCTGCTCCTCACCGCCCATTCCCAGCGCATCTACAGCACCACAGACATCGGGGCTCTGGGCTTTCCCTGACCAACAGGGCTTCGACGATTACCACCAGCTGCACCAGGGCGCCCACTGAAAAAAATAAACGAAATATCACGAACATCAGACGATTGCTCCCACACCGAAAGTGCCAGCCAGTCAAGCTCTTGCTGCTCCTCACCGGCCATTCCCAGCGCATCTACAGCACCACAGACATCGGGGCTCCGGGCTTTCCCTGACCAACAAGTCTTCGACGTTTACCACCAGCTGCACCTGGTTGCCCACTGAAAAAAAACCCTGAAAAATGACGAACGTCGGACGATTGCTCCCACACCAAAAGTGCCAGCCAGTCAAGCTCTTGCTGCTCCTCACCGGACAGTGGCAGTGCATCTACAACACCACAGACATCGGGGCTCCGGGCTTTCCCTGACCAACAGGGCTTCAACGTTTACCACTCGCTGAACCTGGGCTCCCACTGAAAATAACCCCGAAAAATCACGAACGTCGGACGATTGCTCCCCACACCAAAAGTGCCAGACAGTCAAGCTCTAGCTGCTGAACACCGGCCATTGGCAGCGCATCTACAGCACCACAGACATCGGGGCTCCGGGCTTTCCCTGACCAACAAGGCTTAGAAGTTTACCACCAGCTGAACCTGGGCGCCCACTGAAATAAAACCCCGAAAAATCACGAACGTCCGACGATTGCTCCCACACCCAAAGTGCCAGCCAGTCAAGCTCTTGCTGCTCCTCACCAGCCATTGGCAGCGCATCTACAGCACCACAGACATCGGGGCTCCGAGCTTTCCCTGACCAACAGGGCTTCAACGTTTACCACCAGCTGCACCTGGGCGCCCACTGAAAGTAAAACCCCGAAAAATCACGAACGTCCGACGATTGCTCCCACACCAAAAATGCAAGCCAGTCAAGCTCTTGCTGCTCCTCACCGGACAGTGGCAGTGCATCTACAACACCACAGACATCGGGGCTCCGGGCTTTCCCTGACCAACAGGGCTTCGACGTTTACCACTCGCTGAACCTGGGCTCCCACTGAAAAGAACCCCGAAAAATCACAAACGTCGGACGATTGCTCCCACACTGAAAGTGCCAGCAAATCAAGCTCTTGCTGCTCCTCACCGGCCATTGGCAGTGCATCTACAGCACCACAGACATCGGGGCTCCGGGCTTTCCCTGACCAACAGGGCTTCGACGTTTACCACCCGCTGCACCTGGGCGCCCACTGAAAAAAATAAACGAAATATCACGAACATCAGACGATTGCTCCCACACCAAAAGTGCCAGCCAGTCAAGCTCATGCTGCTTCTCACCAGCCATTCCCAGCGCATCTACAGCGCCACAGACATCGGGGCTCCGGGCTTTCCCTGACCAACAGGGCTTCGAAGTTTACCACCAGCTGCACCTGGGCGCCCACTGAAATAAAACCCCGAAAAATCACGAACGTCGGACGATTGCTCCCACACCGAAAGTGCCAGCAACTCAAGCTCTTGCTGCTCCTCACCGGCCATTCCCAGCTCATCTACAGCACCACAGACATAGGGAGTCCGGGCTTTCCCTGACCAACAGGGCTTCGACATTTACCATCAGCTGCACCTGGGCGCCCACTGAAAAAAGTAAACGAAATATCACGAACATCAGACCATTGCTCCCACACCGAAAGTGCCAGCAACTCAAGCTCATGCTGCTTCTCACCAGCCATTCCCAGCGCATCTACAGCACCACAGACATCGGGGCTCCGGGCTTTCCCTGATGAACAGGCCTTCGACATTTACCATCAGCTGCATCTGGGCGCCCACTGAAAAAAAACCCCGAAAAATCAAAAATGACGGACGATTGCTCCCACACCGAAAGTGCCAGCCAGTCAAGCTCTTGCTGTTCCTCACCGGCCATTGGCAGTGCATCTACAGCACCACAGACATCGGGGTTCTGCGCTTTCCCTGACCAACAGGGCTTCGACGTTTACCACCAGCTGCACCTGGGCGCCCACTGAAAAAAAAACCTGAAAAATCAAAAACGACGGACGATTGCTCCCACACCGAAAGTGCCAGCCAGTCAAGCTCTTGCTGTTCCTCACCGGACAGTGGCAGTGCATCTACAGCACCACAGACATCGGGGCTCCGGGCTTTCCCTGACCAACAGGGCTTCGACGTTTACCACGCGCTGAACCTGGGCTCCCACTGAAAAGAACCCCAAAAATCACAAATGTCGGACGATTTCTTCCACACCTTAAATGCCAGCCTGTCAAGCTCTTGCTGCTCCTCACCGCCCATTCCCAGCGCATCTACAGCACCACAGACATCGGGGCTCCGGGCTTTCCCTGACCAACAGGGCTTCGATGTTTACCACCAGCTGCACCTGGGCGCCCACTGAAATAAAACCCCGAAAAATCACGAACGTCGGACGATTCCTCCCACACCGAAAGTGCCAGCAACTCAAGCTCTTGCTGCTACTCACCGGACTTCGGCAGTTCATCTACAGCACCACAGACATCGGGGCTCTGGGCTTTCCCTGACCAACAGGGCTTCGACGTTTACCACCAGCTGCACATGGGCGCCCACTGAAAAAAAACCCTGAAAAATCAAAAACGACGGACGATTCCTCCCACACCGAAAGTGCCAGCAACTCAAGCTCTTGCTGCTACTCACCGGACTTTGGCGGCGAATCTACAACACCACAGACATCGGGGCTCCGGGCTTTCCCTGATGAACAGGGCTTCGACGTTTACCACTCGCTGCACCTGGGCTCCCACTGAAAAGAACCCCGAAAAATCACGAACGTCCGACGATTCCTCCCACACCAAAAGTGCCAGACAGTCAAGCTCTTGCTGCTCCTCACCGGCCATTGGCAGCGCATCTACAGCACCACAGACATCGGGGCTCCGGGCTTTCCCTGACGAACCGGGCTTCGACATTTACCACCAGCTGCACCTGGGTGCCCCCTGAAAAAAAAAAACCCAAAAATCACGAACGTCGGACGATTCCTGCCACACCTTAAATGCCAGCCTGTCAAGCTCTTGCTGTTCCTCACCGCCCATTCCCAGCGCATCTACAGCACCACAGACATCGGGGCTCCAGGCTTTCCCTAACGAACCGGGCTTCGACATTTACCACCAGCTGCACGTGGGTTCCCCCTGAAAAAAAAAACCCCAAAAATCACAAATGTCAGACGATTCCTGCCACACCTTAAATGCCAGCCTGTCAAGATCTTGCTGCTCATCACCGCCCATTTCCAGCGCATCTACAGCACCACAGACATCGGGGCTCTGGGCTTTCCCTGACCAACAGGGCTTCGACGTTTACCACCAGCTGAACCTGGACGCCCAGTGAATAAAAACCCCGAAAAAATCACAAACGTCCGACGATTGCTCCCACACCCAACGTGCCAGACAGTCAAGCTCTTGCTGCTACTCACCTCCCATTCCCAGCGCATCTACAGCACCACAGACATCGGGGCTCTGGGCTTTCCCTGACCAACAGGGCTTCGACATTTACCACCAGCTGAACCTGGGCGCCCACTGAAAAAAATAAACGAAAAATCATGAACATCGGACGATTGCTCCCACACCGAAAGTGCCAGCAACTCAAGCTCTTGCTGCTACTCACCGGACTTTGGCAGTGCATGTACAGCACCACAGACATCGGGGTTCTGCGCCTTCCCTGAACAACAGGGCTTCGACGTTTACCACCAGCTGCACCTGGGCGCCCACTGAAAAAAATAAACGAAAAATCATGAACATCGGACGATTGATCCCACACCGAAAGTGCCAGCAACTCAAGTTCTTGCTGCTCCTCACCGGCCATTCCCAGCGCATCTACAGCACCACAGACATCGGGGCTCCGGGCTTTCCCTGACCAACAGGGCTTTGACGTTTACCACCAGCTGCACCTGGGCGCCCACTGAAAAAAAATACCGAAAAATCACGAACGTCGGACGATTGCTCCCACACCGAAAGTGCCAGCCTGTGAAGTTCTTGCTGCTCCTCACCAGCCATTCCCAGCGCATCTACAGCACCACAGACATCGGGGCTCCGGGCTTTCCCTGACCAACAGGGCTTCGACGATTACCACCAGCTGCACCAGGGCGCCCACTGAAAAAAATAAACGAAATATCACGAACATCAGACGATTGCTCCCACACCGAAAGTGCCAGCCAGTCAAGCTCTTGCTGCTCCTCACCGGCCATTGGCAGCGCATCTACAGCACCACAGACATCGGGGCTCCGGGCTTTCCCTGACCAACAAGTCTTCGACGTTTACCACCAGCTCAACCTGGGCGCCCACTGAAAAAAAACCCTGAAAAATGACGAACGTCGGACGATTGCTCCCACACCAAAAGTGCCAGCCAGTCAAGCTCTTGCTGCTCCTCACCGGACAGTGGCAGTGCATCTACAACACCACAGACATCGGGGCTCCGGGCTTTCCCTGACCAACAGGGCTTCAACGTTTACCACTCGCTGAACCTGGGCTCCCACTGAAAATAACCCCGAAAAATCACGAACGTCGGACGATTGCTACCCACACCAAAAGTGCCAGACAGTCAAGCTCTTGCTGCTGAACACCGGCCATTGGCAGCGCATCTACAGCACCACAGACATCGGGGCTCCGGGCTTTCCCTGACCAACAAGGCTTAGAAGTTTACCACCAGCTGTACCTGGGCGCCCACTGAAATAAAACCCCGAAAAATCACGAACGTCGGACGATTGCTCCCACACCCAAAGTGCCAGCCAGTCAAGCTCTTGCTGCTCCTCACCAGCCATTGGCAGCGCATCTACAGCACCACAGACATCGGGGCTCCGAGCTTTCCCTGACCAACAGGGCTTCAACGTTTACCACCAGCTGCACCTGGGCGCCCACTGAAAGTAAAACCCCGAAGAATCACGAACGTCGGACGATTGCTCCCACACCAAAAATGCCAGCCAGTCAAGCTCTTGCTGCTCCTCACCGGACAGTGGCAGTGCATCTACAACACCACAGACATCGGGGCTCCGGGCTTTCCCTGACCAACAGGGCTTCGACGTTTACCACCAGCTGAACCTGGGCTCCCACTGAAAAGAACCCCGAAAAATCACAAACGTCGGACGATTGCTCCCACACTGAAAGTGCCAGCAAATCAAGCTCTTGCTGCTCCTCACCGGCCATTGGCAGTGCATCTACAGCACCACAGACATCGGGGCTCCGGGCTTTCCCTGACCAACAGGGCTTCGACGTTTACCACCCGCTGCACCTGGGCGCCCACTGAAAAAAATAAACGAAATATCACGAACATCAGACGATTGCTCCCACACCAAAAGTGCCAGCCAGTCAAGCTCATGCTGCTTCTCACCAGCCATTCCCAGCGCATCTACAGCGCCACAGACATCGGGGCTCCGGGCTTTCCCTGACCAACAGGGCTTCGAAGTTTACCACCAGCTGCACCTGGGCGCCCACTGAAATAAAACCCCGAAAAATCACGAACGTCGGACGATTGCTCCCACACCAAAAGTGCCAGCAACTCAAGCTCTTGCTGCTCCTCACCAGCCATTCCCAGCGCATCGACAACACCACAGACAGCAGGGCTCCGGGCTTTCCCTGACCAACAGGGCTTCGACGTTTACCATCAGCTGCACCTGGGCGTCCAGTGAAAAAAATAAACGAAATATCACGAACATCAGACGATTGCTCTCACACCGAAAGTGCCAGCCAGTCAAGCTCTTGCTGCTCCTCACCGGCCATTCCCAGCGCATCTACAGCACCACAGACATCGGGGCTCCGGGCTTTCCCTGACCAACAGGGCTTCGAAGTTTACCACCAGCTGAACCTGGGCGCCCACTGAAATAAAACCCCGAAAAATAACGAACGTCGGCCAATTACTCCCACACCAAAAGTGCCAGCAACTCAAGCTCTTGCTGCTCCTCACCGGCCATTGGCAGCGCATCTACAGCACCACAGACATCGGGGTTCTGCGCTTTCCCTGACCAACAGGGCTTCGACGTTTACCACCAGCTGCACCTGGTTGCCCACTGAAAAAAAACCCTGAAAAATCAAAAACGTCGGACGATTGATCCCACACCGAAAGTGCCAGACAGTCAATCTCTTGCTGTTCCTCACCGGACATTGGCAGTGCATCTACAGCACCACAGACATCGGGGCTCCAGGCTTTCCCTGACCAACAGGGCTTCGACGTTTACCACCAGCTGCACCTGGGCGCCCACTGAAATAAAACCCCAAAAAATCACGAACGTCGGACGATTGCTCCCACACCGAAAGTGCCAGCAACTCAAGCTCTTGCTGCTCCTCACCGGCCATTCCCAGCTCATCTACAGCACCACAGACATAGGGAGTCCGGGCTTTCCCTGACCAACAGGGCTTCGACATTTACCATCAGCTGCACCTGGGCGCCCACTGAAAAAAATAAACGAAATATCACGAACATCAGACGATTGCTCCCACACCGAAAGGGCCAGCAACTCAAGCTCATGCTGCTTCTCACCAGCCATTCCCAGCGCATCTACAGCACCACAGACATCGGGGGTCCGGGCTTTCCCTGATGAACAGGCCTTCGACATTTACCATCAGCTGCACCTGGGCGCCCACTGAAAAAAAACCCCGAAAAATCAAAAACGACGGACGATTGCTCCCACACCGAAAGTGCCAGCCAGTCAAGCTCTTGCTGTTCCTCACCGGCCATTGGCAGTGCATCTACAGCACCACAGACATCGGGGCTCCGGGCTTTCCCTGATGAACAGGGCTTCGACGTTTACCACTCGCTGCAGCTGGGCTCCCACTGAAAAGAACCCCGAAAAATCACGAACGTCCGACGATTCCTCCCACACCAAAAGTGCCAGCCAGTCAAGCTCTTGCTGCTCCTCACCGGCCATTGGCAGCGCATCTACAGCACCACAGACATCGGGGCTCCGGGCTTTCCCTGACGAACCGGGCTTCGACATTTACCACCAGCTGCACCTGGGTGCCCCCTGAAAAAAAAAAACCCAAAAATCACGAACGTCGGACGATTCCTGCCACACCTTAAATGCCAGCCTGTCAAGCTCTTGCTGCTCCTCACCGCCCATTCCCAGCGCATCTACAGCACCACAGACATCGGGGCTCCAGGCTTTCCCTAACGAACCGGGCTTCGACATTTACCACCAGCTGCACGTGGGTTCCCCCTGAAAAAAAAAACCCCAAAAATCACAAATGTCAGACGATTCCTGCCACACCTTAAATGCCAGCCTGTCAAGATCTTGCTGCTCATCACCGCCCATTTCCAGCGCATCTACAGCACCACAGACATCGGGGCTCCGGGCTTTCCCTGACCAACAGGGCTTCGACGTTTACCACCAGCTGAACCTGGGCGCCCAGTGAATAAAAATCCCCAAAAATCACAAACGTCCGACGATTGCTCCCACACTGAAAGTGCCAGCAACTCAAGCTCTTGCTGCTCCTCACCGCCCATTCCCAGCGCATCTACAGCACCACAGACATCAGGGATCCGGGCTTTCCCTGACCAACAGGGCTTCGACGTTTACCACCAGCTGCACCTGTGCGCGCACTGAAAGTAAAACCCCGAAAAATCACGAACGTCGGACGATTGCTCCCACAACGAAAGTGCCAGCCTGTCAAGCTGTAGGTGCTCCTCACCAGTCATTGGCGGCGCATCTACAGCACCACAGACATCGGGGCTCCGGGCTTTCCCTGACCAACAGGGCTTCGACGTTTACACCCAGCTGCACCTGGGCGCCCACTGAAATAAAACCCCGAAAAATAACAAACGTCGGACGATTCCTCCCACAACGAAAGTGCCAGCAACTCAAGCTCTTGCTGCTACTCACCGGACTTTGGCAGTTCATCTACAGCACCACAGACATCGGGGTTCTGCGCTTTTCCTGACCAACAGGGCTTCGACGTTTACCACCAGCTGCACCTGGGCGCCCACTGAAAAAACTAAACGAAAAATCACGAACATCGGACGATTGCTCCCACACCGAAAGTGCCAGCCTGTCAAGCTCTTGCTGCTCCTCACCGCCCATTCCCAGCGCATCTACAGCACCACAGACATCGGGGCTCCGGGCTTTCCCTGACCAACAGGGCTTCGACATTTACCACCAGCTGAACCTGGGCTCCCACTGAAAAGAACCCCGAAAAATCACGAACGTCGGACGATTGCTCCCACACCAAAAGTGCCAGCCAGTCAAGCTCTTGCTGTTCCTCACCGGACAGTGGCAGTGCATGTACAGCACCACAGACATCGGGGCTCCGGGCTTTCCCTGACCAACAGGGCTTCGACGTTTACCACTCGCTGAACCTGGGCTCCCACTGAAAAGAACCCCGAAAAATCACGAACGTCGGACGATTGCTCCCACACCAAAAGTGCCAGACAGTCAAGCTCTTGCTGCTACTCACCTCCCATTCCCAGCGCATCTACAGCACCACAGACATCGGGGCTCCGGGCTTTCCCTGACCAACAGGGCTTCGACGTTTACCACCAGCTGCACCTGTGCTCCCACTGAAAAAAAACCCCGAAAAATCACGAACGTCGGACATTTACTCCCACACCGAAAGTGCCAGCCTGTCAAGCTCTTGCTGCTCCTCCCCGGCCATTGGCAGCGCATCTACAGCATCACAGATATCGGGGCTCCGAGCTTTCCCTGACCAACAGGGCTTCGGGCTTCCCCTGACCAACAGGGCTTCGAAGTTTACCACCAGCTGCACCTGGGCGCCCACTGAAATAAAACCCCGAAAAATCACGAACGTCGGACGATTGCTCCCACACCGAAAGTGCCAGCAACTCAAGGTCTTGCTGCTCCTCACCGGCCATTGGCAGCGCATCTACAGCACCACAGACATCGGGAGTCCGGGTTTTCCCTGACCAACAGGGCTTCGACATTTACCATCAGCTGCACCTGGGTGCCCACTGAAAAAAATAAACGAAAAATCACGAACATCAGACGATTGCTCCCACACCGAAAGTGCCAGCAACTCAAGCTCTTGCTGCTCCTCACCGGCCATTGGCAGCGCATCTACAGCACCACAGATATCGGGGCTCCGAGCGTTCCCTGACCAACAGGGCTTCGACGTTTACCACCAGCTGAACCTGGGCGCCCACTGAAATAAAACCCCGAAGAATAACAAACGTCGGACGATTCCTCCCACACGGAAAGTGCCAGCAACTCAAGCTCTTGCTGCTACTCACCGGACTTTGGCAGTGCATCTACAGCACCACAGACATCGGGGTTCTGCGCTTTCTTTGACCAACAGGGCTTCGACGTTTACCACCAGCTGAACCTGGGCACCCGCTCAGAAAAATAAAAGAAAAATCACGATCATCGGACGATTGCTCCCACAGCAAAAGTGCCAGCAACACAAGCTCTTGCTGCTCCTCCCCGGCCATTCCCAGCGCATCTACAGCACCACAGACATCGGGGCTCCGGGCTTTCCCTGACCAACAGGGCTTCGACGTTTACCACCAGCTGCACCTGGGCTCCCACTGAAATAAAACCCTGAAAAATCACGAACGTCGGACGATTGCTCCCACACCAAAAGTGCCAGCCAGTCAAGCTCTTGCTGCTCCTCACCGGCCATTCCCAGCGCATCTACAGCACCACAGACATCGGGGCTCCGGGCTTTCCCTGACCAACAGGGCTTCGACGTTTACCACCCGCTGCACATGGGCGCCCACTAAAAAAAATAAACGAAATATCACGAACATCAGACGATTCCTGCCACACCTTAAATGCCAGCCAGTCAAGCTCATGCTGCTCCTCCCCGGCCATTGGCAGCGCATCTACAGCACCACAGATATCGCGGCTCCGAGCTTTCCCTGACCAACAGGGCTTCGACGTTTACCACCAGCTGAACCTGGGCGCCCAGTGAATAAAAATCCCCAAAAATCACAAACATCCGACGATTGATCCCACACCCAACGTGCCAGACAGTCAAGCTCTTGCTGCTCCTCACCAGCCATTGGAGGCGCATCTACAGCACCACAGACATCGGGGCTCCGAGTTTTCCCTGACCAACAGGGCTTCGACATTTACCACCAGCTGCACCTGGGCGCCCACTGAAATAAAGCCCCGAAAAATCACGAACGTCGGACGATTGCACCCACACCGAAAGAGCCAGCCAGTCAGATTCTTGCTGCTGAACACCGGCCATTGGCAGCGCATCTACAGCACCACAGACATCGGGGCTCCGGGCTTTCCCTGACCAACAGGGCTTCGACGTTTACCACCAGCTGCACCTGGGCGCCCACTGAAAAAAAATCCCGAAAAATCACGAACGTCGGACGATTGCTCCCACACCGAAAGTGCCAGCCAGTCAAGCTCTTGCTGCTCCTCACCGGCCGTTCCCAGCGCATCTACAGCACCACAGACATCGGGGCTCTGGGCTTTCCCTGACCAACAGGGCTTCGAAGTTTACCACCAGCTGAACCTGGGCGCCCACTGAAATAAAACCCCGAAAAATAACAAACGTCGGACGATTCCTCCCAAACCGAAAGTGCCAGCAACTCAAGCTCTTGCTGCTACTCACCGGACTTTGGCAGTGCATCTACAGCACCACAGACATCGGGGTTCTGCGCTTTCTTTGACCAACAGGGCTTCGACGTTTACCACCAGCTGAACCTGGGCACCCGCTGAAAAAAATAAAAGAAAAATCACGAACATCGGACGATTGCTCCCACAGCAAAAGTGCCAGCCAGTCAAGCTCTTGCTGCTCCTCACCGGCCATTGCCAGCCCATCTACAGCAGCACAGACATCGGGGCTCTGGGCTTTCCCTGACCAACAGGGCTTTGACGTTTACCACCAGCTGCACCTGATTGCCCACTGAAAAAAAACCCTGAAAAATCAAAAACGTCGGATGATTGATCCCACACCGAAAGTGCCAGCAACTCAAGCTCTTGCTGCTCCTCCCCGGCCATTGGCAGCGCATCTACAGCACCACAGACATCGGGGCTCCGGGCTTTCCCTGACCAACAGGGCTTCGACTTTTAACACCAGCTGAACCTGGGCGCCCCCTGAAAAAAAAACCCCAAAAATCACAAATGTCGGACGATTCCTGCCACACCTTAAATGCCAGCCTGTCAAGCTCTTGCTGCTCCTCACCGCACATTCCCAGCGCATCTACAGCACCACAGACATCGGGGTTCTGCGCTTTCCCTGACCAACAGGGCTTTGACGATTACCACCAGCTGCACCTGGGCGCCCACTGAAATAAAACCCCGAAATATAACAAACGTCGGACGATTGCTCCCACACCGAAATTGCCAGCCAGTCAAGCTGTAGGTGCTCCTCACCTTCCATTCCCAGCGCATCTACAGCACCACAGACATCGGGGCTCGGAGCTTTCCCTGACCAACAGGGCTTCGACATTTACCACCACCTGCACCTGGGCTCCCACTGAAATAAAACCCCGAAAAATCACGAACGTCGGACGATTGCTCCCACACCGAAAGTGCCAGCCAGTCAAGCTCTTGCTGTTCCTCACCGGACAGTGGCAGTGCATGTACAGCACCACAGACATCGGGGCTCCGGGCTTTCCCTGACCAACAGGGCTTCGACGTTTACCACTCGCTGAACCTGGGCTCCCACTGAAAAGAACCCCGAAAAATCACGAACGTCGGACGATTGCTCCCACACCAAACGTGCCAGACAGTCAAGCTCTTGCTGCTCCTCACCGGCCATTCCCAGCGCATCTACAGCACCACAGAGATCACGGCTCCGGGCTTTCCCTGACCAACAGGGCTTCGACGTTTACAACTAGCTAAACCTGGGCTCCCACTAAAAAAAAAATCCTGGAAAATCAGAAACATCCGACGATTCCTCGCACACCGAAAGTGCCAGCCTGTCAAGCTCTTGCTGCTCCTCACCGCCCATTCCCAGCGCATCTACAGCACCACAGACATCGCGGCTCCGAGCTTTCCCTGACCAACAGGGCTTCGACGATTACCACCAGCTGCACCTGGCCGCCCACTGAAAAAAATAAATGAAAAATCACGAACATCGGACGATTACTCCCACACCGAAAGTGCCAGACAGACAAGCTCTAGCTGCTCCTCACCGGCCATTCCCAGCGCATCTACAGCACCACAGATATCGAGGCTCCGGGCTTTCCCTGACCAACAGGGCTTCAACGTTTACCACCAGCTGAACCTGGGCTCCCACTGAAAAAAAAACCCCGAAAAATCACGAACGTCGGACATTTACTCCCACACCGAAAGTGCCAGCCTGTCAAGCTCTTGCTGCTCCTCCCGAGCCATTGGCAGCGCATCTACAGCACCACAGACATCGGGGCTCCGGGCTTTCCCTGACCAACAGGGCTTCGACATTTACCACCAGCTGCACCTGGGCGCCCACTGAAAAAAAACCCGAAAAATCATGAACATCGGACGATTGCTCCCACACCCAAAGTGCCAGCAACTCAAGCTCTTGCTGCTCCTCACCAGCCATTGGCAGCGCATCTACAGGACCACAGACATTGGGGTTCTGCGCCTTCCCTGACCAACAGGGCTTCGACGTTTACCACCAGCTGCACCTGGGTGCCCCCTGAAAAAAAAAACCCAAAAATCACAAACGTCCGACGATTCCTCCCACACCGAAAGTGCCAGCCTGTCAAGCTCTTGCTGCTTGTCCCCGGCCATTGGCAGCGCATCTACAGCACCACAGACATCGGGGCTCTGGGCTTTCCCTGACCAACAGGGCTTCGATGTTTACCACCAGCTGCAAATGGGCGCGCACTGGAAGTAAAACCCGGAAAAATCACGAACGTCGGACGATTGCTCCCACACCGAAAGTGCCACCCAGTCAAGCTCTTGCTGCTCCTAAGCGGCCATTGGCAGCGCATCTACAGCACCAAAGACATCGGGGCTCCGGGCTTTCCCTGACCAACCGGGCTTCGACGTTTACCACCAGCTGAACCTGGGCGACCTCTAAAAAAAAATCCACGAAAAATCACGAACATCGGACGATTGCTCCCACACCGAAAGTGCCAGCCTGTCAAGCTCTTGCTGCTCCTCACCAGCCATTCCCAGCGCATCTACAGCACCACAGACATCGGGGCTCCGGGCTTTCCCTGACCAACAGGGCTTCGAAGTTTACCACCAGCTGCACCTGGGCGCCCACTGAAATAAAACCCCGAAAAATAACGAACGTCGGCCAATTACTCCCACACCAAAAGTGCCAGCCTGTCAAGCTCTTGCTGCTCCTCACCGGCCATTGGCAGCGCATCTACAGCACCACAGACATCGGGGCTCCGGGCTTTCCCTGACGAACCGGGCTTCGACATTTACCACCAGCTGCACCTGGGTGCCCCCTAAAAAAAAAAAAACCCCAAAATCACGAACGTCGGACGATTCCTGCCACACCTTAAATGCCAGCCTGTCAAGCTCTTGCTGCTCCTCACCGCCCATTCCCAGCGCATCTACAGCACCACAGACATCGGGGCTCCAGGCTTTCCCTAACGAACCGGGCTTCGACATTTACCACCAGCTGCACGTGGGTTCCCCCTGAAAAAAAAAACCCCAAAAATCACAAATGTCAGACGATTCCTGCCACACCTTAAATGCCAGCCTGTCAAGATCTTGCTGCTCATCACCGCCCATTTCCAGCGCATCTACAGCACCACAGACATCGGGGCTCCGGGCTTTCCCTGACCAACAGGCCTTCGACGTTTACCACCAGCTGCACCTGTGCGCGCACTGAAAGTAAAACCTCGAAAAATAACGAACGTCGGACGATTGCTCCCACACCGAAAGTGCCAGCCTGTCAAGCTGTAGGTGCTAATCACCTTCCATTCCCAGCGCATCTACAGCACCACAGACATCGGGGCTCCGGGCTTTCCCTGACGAACAGGGCTTCGACGTTTACCACCAGCTGCACCTGGGCTCCCACTTAAATAAAACCCCGAAAAATCACGAACGTCGGACGATTGCTCCCACACCAAAAGTGCCAGCCAGTCAAGCTCTTTGTGCTCCTCACCGGTCATTGGCGGCGCATCTACAGCACCACAGACATCGGGGTTCTGCGCTTTTCCTGACCAACAGGGCTTCGACGTTTACCACCAGCTGCACCTGGGCGCCCACTGAAAAAACTAAACGAAAAATCACGAACATCGGACGATTGCTCCCACACCGAAAGTGCCAGCCTGCCAAGCTCTTGCTGCTCCTCACCGCCCATTCCCAGCGCATCTACAGCACCACAGACATCGGGGCTCCGGGCTTTCCCTGACCAACAGGGCTTCGACATTTACCACCAGCTGAACCTGGGCTCCCACTGAAATAAAACCCCGAAAAATCACGAACGTCGGACGATTGCTCCCACACCGAAAGTGCCAGCCAGTCAAGCTCTTGCTGTTCCTCACCGGACAGTGGCAGTGCATGTACAGCACCACAGACATCGGGGCTCCGGGCTTTCCCTGACCAACAGGGCTTCGACGTTTACCACTCGCTGAACCTGGGCTCCCACTGAAAAGAACCCCGAAAAATCACGAACGTCGGACGATTGCTCCCACACCAAAAGTGCCCGCCAGTCAAGCTCTTGCTGCTCCTCACCGGCCATTCCCAGCGCATCTACAGCACCACAGACATCGGGGCTCCGGGCTTTCCCTGACCAACAGGGCTTCGACGTTTACCACCAGCTGCACCTGGGCTCCCACTGAAAAAAACCCCGAAAAATCACGAACGTCGGACATTTACTCCCACACCGAAAGTGCCAGCCTGTCAAGCTCTTGCTGCTACTCCCCGGCCATTGGCAGGGCATCTACAGCATCACAGATATCGGGGCTCCGAGCTTTCCCTGACCAACAGGGCTTCGGGCTTCCCCTGACCAACAGGGCTTCGAAGTTTACCACCAGCTGCACCTGGGCGCCCACTGAAATAAAACCCCGAAAAATCACGAACGTCGGACGATTGCTCCCACACCGAAAGTGCCAGCAACTCAAGGTCTTGCTGCTCCTCACCGGCCATTGGCAGCGCATCTACAGCACCACAGACATCGGGAGTCCGGGCTTTCCCTGACCAACAGGGCTTCGACATTTACCATCAGCTGCACCTGGGTGCCCACTGAAAAAAATAAACGAAAAATCACGAACATCGCACGATTGCTCCCACAGCGAAAGTGCCAGCAACTCAAGCTCTTGCTGCTCCTCACCGGCCATTGGCAGCGCATCTACAGCACCACAGACATCGGGGCTCCGGGCTTTCCCTGACCAACAGGGCTTCGACGTTTACCACTCGCTGCACCTTGGCTCCCACTGAAAAGAACCCCGAAAAATCACAAACGTCGGATGATTGCTCCCACACCGAAAGTGCCAGCAACACAAGCTCTTGCTGCTCCTCACCGGCCATTGGCAGCGCATCTACAGCACCACAGATATCGGGGCTCCGAGCTTTCCCTGACCAACAGGGCTTCGACGTTTACCACCAGCTGAACCTGGGCGCCCACTGAAATAAAACCCCGAAGAATAACAAACGTCGGACGATTCCTCCCACACCGAAAGTGCCAGCAACTCAAGCTCTTGCTGCTACTCACCGGACTTTGGCAGTGCATCTACAGCACCACAGACATCGGGGTTCTGCGCTTTCTTTGACCAACAGGGCTTCGACGTTTACCACCAGCTGAACCTGGGCACCCGCTGAGAAAAATAAAAGAAAAATCACGAACATCGGACGATTGCTCCCACAGTGAAAGTGCCAGCAACTCAAGCTCTTGCTGCTCCTCACCGGCCATTGGCAGCGCATCTACAGCACCACAGACATCGGGGCTCCGGGCTTTCCCTGACCAACAGGGCTTCGACGTTTACCACTCGCTGCACCTTGGCTCCCACTGAAAAGAACCCCGAAAAATCACAAACGTCGGATGATTGCTCCCACACCGAAAGTGCCAGCAACACAAGCTCTTGCTGCTCCTCACCAGCCATTGGCAGCGCATCTACAGCACCACAGACATCGGGGCTCCAGGCTTTCCCTAACGAACCGGGCTTCGACATTTACCACCAGCTGCACGTGGGTTCCCCCTGAAAAAAAAAACCCCAAAAATCACAAATGTCAGATGATTCCTGCCACACCTTAAATGCCAGCCTGTCAAGCTCTTGCTGCTCATCACCGCCCATTTCGAGCGCATCTACAGCGCCACAGACATCGGGGCTCCGGGCTTTCCCTGACCAACAGGGCTTCGACATTTACCACCAGCTGAACCTGGGCACCCAGTGAATAGAAATCCCCAAAAATCACAAACGTCCGACGATTGCTCCCACACCGAAAGTGCCAGACAGTCAAGCTCTTGCTGCTCCTCACCGGCCATTGCCAGCCCATCTACAGCACCACAGACATCGGGGCTCCGGTCTTTCCCTGACGAACAGGGCTTCGACGTTTACCACCAGCTGAACCTGGGCGCCCACTGATAAAAATAAACGAAAAATCACAAACATCGGACGATTGCTCCCACACCGAAAGTGCCAGCCAGTCAAGCTCTTGCTGCTCCTCACCGGAATTTGGCAGTGCATCTACAGCACCACAGACATCGGGGCTCCGGGCTTTCCCTGAAGAACAGGGCTTCGACGTTTACCACCAGCTGAACCTGGGCGCCCACTGAAGAAAATAAACGAAAAATCACGAACATCGCACGATTGCTCCCACAGCGAAAATGCCAGCCAGTCAAGCTCTTGCTGTTCCTCACTGGCCATTGGCAGCGCATCTACAGCACCACAGAGATCGCGGCTCCGGGCTTTCCCTGACCAACAGGGCTTCGACATTTACCACCAGCTGCACCTGGTTACCCACTGAAAAAAAACCCTGAAAAATCAAAAACGTCGGACGATTGCTCCCACACCAAAAGTGCCAGCAACACAAGCTCTAGCTGCTCCTCCCCGGCCATTCCCAGCGCATCTACAGCACCACAGACATCGGGGCTCTGGGCTTTCCTTGACCAACAGGGCTTCGACGTTTACCACCAGCTGCACCTGTGTGCCCACTGAAAGTAAAACCCCGAAAAATCACGAACATCGGATGATTGCTCCCACGACGAAAGTGCCAGCCAGTCAAGCTCTTGCTGCTCCTCACCGGCCATTGGCAGCGCATCTACAGCACCACAGACATCGGGGCTCTGGGCTTTCCCTGACCAACAGGGGTTCGACGTTTACACCCAGCTGAACCTGGGCGCCCAGTGAATAAAAATCCCCAAAAATCACAAACGTCCGACGATTGCTCCCACACCGAAAGTGCCAGACAGTCAAGCTCTTGCTGCTCCTCACCGGCCATTGGCAGCCCATCTACAGCACCACAGACATCGGGGCTCCGGGCTTTCCCTGACCAACAGGGCTTCAACGTTTACCACCAGCTGAACCTGGGCGCCCACTGAAATAAAACCCCGAAAAATCACGAACGTCGGACGATTCCTCCCACATCAAAAGTGCCAGCAACTCAAGCTCTTGCTGCTACTCACAGGACTTTAGCAGTGCATCTACAGCACCACAGACATCGGGGTTCTGCGCTTTCCCTGAAGAACAGGGCTTCGACGTTTACCACCAGTTGCACCTGGGCGCCCACTGATAAAAATAAACGAAAAATAACAAACATCGGACGATTGCTCCCACACCGAAAGTGCCAGCCAGTCAAGCTCTTGCTGCTCCTCACCGGAATTTGGCAGTGCATCTACAGCACCACAGACATCGGGGCTCCGGGCTTTCCCTGACCAACAGGGCTTCGACGTTTACCACCAGCTGAACCTGGGCGCCAACTGAAGAAAATAAACGAAAAATCACGAACATCGCACGATTGCTCCCACAGCGAAAGTGCCAGCCAGTCAAGCTCTTGCTGTTCCTCACTGGCCATTGGCAGCGCATCTACAGCACCACAGAGATCGCGGCTCCGGGTTTTCCCTGACCAACAGGGCTTTGACATTTACCACCAGCTGCACCTGGTTACCCACTGAAAAAAAACCCTGAAAAATCAAAAACGTCGGACGATTGATCCCACACCAAAAGTGCCAGCAACACAAGCTCTTGCTGCTCCTCCCCGGCCATTCCAGCGCATCTACAGCACCACAGACATCGGGGCTCCGGGCTTTCCCTGACCAACAGGGCTTCGAACTTTACCACCAGCTGCACCTGGGCGCCCACTGAAAAAAAATCCCGAAAAATCACGAAGGTCGGACGATTGCTCCCACACCGAAAGTGCCAGCCAGTCAAGCTCTTGCTGCTCCTCACCGGCCGTTCCCAGCGCATCTACAGCACCACAGACATCGGGGCTCTGGGCTTTCCCTGACCAACAGGGCTTCGAAGTTTACCACCAGCTGAACCTGGGCGCCCACTGAAATAAAACCCCGAAAAATAACAAACGTCGGACGATTCCTCCCAAACCGAAAGTGCCAGCAACTCAAGCTCTTGCTGCTACTCACCGGACTTTGGCAGTGCATCTACAGCACCACAGACATCGGGGTTCTGCGCTTTCTTTGACCAACAGGGCTTCGACGTTTACCACCAGCTGAACCTGGGCACCCGCTGAAAAAAATAAAAGAAAAATCACGAACATCGGACGATTGCTCCCACAGCAAAAGTGCCAGCCAGTCAAGCTCTTGCTGCTCCTCACCGGCCATTGCCAGCCCATCTACAGCAGCACAGACATCGGGGCTCTGGGCTTTCCCTGACCAACAGGGCTTTGACGTTTACCACCAGCTGCACCTGATTGCCCACTGAAAAAAAACCCTGAAAAATCAAAAACGTCGGATGATTGATCCCACACCGAAAGTGCCAGCAACTCAAGCTCTTGCTGCTCCTCACCGGCCATTGGCAGCGTATCTACAGCACCACAGACATCGGGGCTCCGGGCTTTCCCTGACCAACAGGGCTTCGACTTTTAACACCAGCTGAACCTGGGCGCCCCCTGAAAAAAAAACCCCAAAAATCACAAATGTCGGACGATTCCTGCCACACCTTAAATGCCAGCCTGTCAAGCTCTTGCTGCTCCTCACCGCACATTCCCAGCGCATCTACAGCACCACAGACATCGGGGTTCTGCGCTTTCCCTGACCAACAGGGCTTTGACGATTACCACCAGCTGCACCTGGGCGCCCACTGAAATAAAACCCCGAAATATAACAAACGTCGGACGATTGCTCCCACACCGAAATTGCCAGCCAGTCAAGCTGTAGGTGCTCCTCACCGCCCATTCCCAGCGCATCTACAACACCACAGACATCGGGGCTCGGAGCTTTCCCTGACCAACAGGGCTTCGACATTTACCACCAGCTGCACCTGGGCTCCCACTGAAATAAAACCCCGAAAAATCACGAACGTCGGACGATTGCTCCCACACCGAAAGTGCCAGCCAGTCAAGCTCTTGCTGTTCCTCACCGGACAGTGGCAGTGCATGTACAGCACCACAGACATCGGGGCTCCGGGCTTTCCCTGACCAACAGGGCTTCGACGTTTACCACTCGCTGAACCTGGGCTCCCACTGAAAAGAACCCCGAAAAATCACGAACGTCGGACGATTGCTCCCACACCAAAAGTGCCAGACAGTCAAGCTCTTGCTGCTCCTCACCGGCCATTCCCAGCGCATCTACAGCACCACAGAGATCACGGCTCCGGGCTTTCCCTGACCAACAGGGCTTCGACGTTTACAACTAGCTAAACCTGGGCTCCCACTAAAAAAAAATCCTGGAAAATCAGAAACATCCGACGATTCCTCGCACACCGAAAGTGCCAGCCTGTCAAGCTCTTGCTGCTCCTCACTGCCCATTCCCAGCGCATCTACAGCACCACAGATATCGAGGCTCCGGGCTTTCCCTGACCAACACGGCCTCGACATTTACCACCAGCTGCACCTGGCCGCCCACTGAAAAAAATAAATGAAAAATCACGAACATCGGACGATTACTCCCACACCGAAAGTGCCAGACAGTCAAGCTCTAGCTGCTCCTCACCGGCCATTCCAGGCGCATCTACAGCACCACAGATATCGAGGCTCCGGGCTTTCCCTGACCAACAGGGCTTCAACGTTTACCACCAGCTGAACCTGGGCTCCCACTGAAAAAAAACCCCGAAAAATCACGAACGTCGGACATTTACTCCCACACCCAACGTGCCAGCCTGTCAAGCTCTTGCTGCTCCTCCCGGGCCATTGGCAGCGCATCTACAGCACCACAGACATCGGGGCTCCGGGCTTTCCCTGACCAACAGGGCTTCGACATTTACTACCAGCTGCAGCTGGGCGCCCACTGAAAAAAAACCCGAAAAATCATGAACATCGGACGATTGCTCCCACACCGAAAGTGCCAGCAACTCAAGCTCTTGCTGCTCCTCACCAGCCATTGGCAGCGCATCTACAGGACCACAGACATTGGGGTTCTGCGCCTTCCCTGACCAACAGGGCTTCGACGTTTACCACCAGCTGCACCTGGGTGCCCCCTGAAAAAAAAAACCCAAAAATCACAAACGTCCGACGATTCCTCCCACACCGAAAGTGCCAGCCTGTCAAGCTCTTGCTGCTTGTCCCCGGCCATTGGCAGCGCATCTACAGCACCACAGACATCGGGGCTCTGGGCTTTCCCTGACCAACAGGGCTTCGATGTTTACCACCAGCTGCAAATGGGCGCGCACTGGAAGTAAAACCCGGAAAAATCACGAACGTCGGACGATTGCTCCCACACCGAAAGTGCCACCCAGTCAAGCTCTTGCTGCTCCTAAGCGGCCATTGGCAGCGCATCTACAGCACCAAAGACATCGGGGCTCCGGGCTTTCCCTGACAAACAGGGCTTCGACGATTACCACCCGCTGCACCTGGGCGCCCACTGAAATAAAACCCCGAAAAATCACGAACGTCGGACGATTGCTCCCACAGCAAAAGTGCCAGCGAGTCAAGCTCTTGCTGCTCCTCACCGGCCATTCCCAGCGCATCTACAGCACCACAGACATCGGGGCTCCGGGCTTTCCCTGACCAACAGGGCTTCGACATATACCACCAGCTGCACCTGGGCACCCACTGACAAAAAAACCCTGAAAAATCACGAACATCGGACTATTGCTCCCACACCGATAGTGCCAGCTAGTCAAGCTCTTGCTACCCCTCACCGGCCATTGGCAGCGCATCTACAGCACCACAGATATCGGGGCTCCGGGCTTTCCCTGACCAACAGGGCTTCGACGTTTACCACCAGTTGCATCTGGGCACCCACTGAAAAAAAACCCCGAAAAATCACGAACATCAGACAATTGCTCCCACACCGAAAGTGCCATCCAGTCAAGCTCATGCTGCTCCTCCCCGGCCATTGGCAGCGCATCTACAGCACCACAGACATCGGGGCTCCGAGCTTTCCCTGACCAACAGGGCTTCGACGATTACCACCAGCTGCACCTGGCCGCCCACTGAAAAAAATAAATGAAAAATCACGAACGTCGGACGATTGCTCCCACACCGAAAGTGCCAGCCTGTCAAGCTCTTGCTGCTTCTCACCAGCAATTCCCAGTGCATCTACAGCACCACAGACATCGGGGCTCTGGGCTTTCCCTGACGAACAGGGCTTCGACGTTTACCACCAGCTGCACCTGGGCTCCCACTGAAATAAAACCCCGAAAAATCACGAATGTCGGACGATTGCTCCCACACCAAAAGTGCCAGCAACTCAAGCTCTTGCTGCTCCTCACCGGCCATTCCCAGCGCATCTACAGCACCACAGACATCGGGGCTCGGGCTTTCCCTGACCAACCGGGCTTCGACATTTACCACCAGCTGCACCTGGGTGCCCACTGAAAAAAAAACCCCAAAAATCACAAATGTCGGATGATTTCTGCCACACCTTAAATGCCAGCCTGTCAAGCTCTTGCTGCTCCTCACCGCCCATTCCCAGCGCATCTACAGCACCACAGACATCGGGGCTCCGGGCTTTCCCTGACCAACAGGGCTTCGACATTTACCACCCGCTGCACCTGGGTGCCCCCTGAAAAAAAATCCCCAAAAATCACAAACGTCGGACGATTGCTCCCACACCGAAAGTGCCAGCAACACAAGCTCTTGCTGCTCCTCACCAGCCATAGGCAACGCATCTACAGCACCACAGACATCGGGGCTCCGGGCTTTCCCTGACCAACAGGGCTTCGACATTTACCACCAGCTGCACCTGGGCACCCACTGAAATAAAACCCCGAAAAATCACGAACATTGGATGATTGCTCCCACACCGAAAGTGCCAGCCAGTCAAGCTCATGCTGCTTCTGACCAGCCATTCCCAGCGCATCTACAGCACCACAGACATCGGGGCTCCGGGCTTTCCCTGACCAACAGGGCTTCGATGTTTACCACCAGCTGCACCTGGGCGCCCACTGAAATAAAACCCCGAAAAATCACGAACGTCGGACGATTCCTCCCACACCGAAAGTGCCAGCAACTCAAGCTCTTGCTGCTCCTCACCGGTCATTGGCAGCGCATCTACAGCACCACAGACATCGGGGCTCTGGGCTTTCCCTGACCAACAGGGCTTCGACGTTTACCACCAGCTGCACATGGGCGTCCACTGAAAAAAAACCCTGAAAAATCACGAACGTCGGACGATTGCTCCCACACCGAAAGTGCCAGCCAGTCAAGCTCTTGCTGTTCCTCAGCGGACAGTGGCAGTGCATCTACAGCACCACAGACATCGGGGCTCCGGGCTTTCCCTGATGAACAGGGCTTCGACGTTTACCACTCGCTGCAGCTGGGCTCCCACTGAAAAGAACCCCGAAAAATCACGAACGTCCGACGATTCCTCCCACACCAAAATTGCTAGCCTGTCAAGCTCTTGCTGCCCCTCACCGGCCATTCCCAGCGCATCTACAGCACCACAGACATCGGGGCTCCGGGCTTTCCCTGACCAACAGGGCTTCGACGTTTACCACCAGCTGCACCTGGGCTCCCACTGAAATAAAACCCCGAAAAATCACGAACGTCGGACGATTGCTCCCACACCGAATGTCCCAGCCAGTCAAGCTCTTGCTGCTCCTCCCCGGCCATTGGCAGCGCATCTACAGCACCACAGACATCGCGGCTCCGGGCTTAGCCGATTCGTGTCCTTCTTGAACAAGGAGATTTATGTGATGGGTGCCATCCTGTTCTCGAATCCTTGCTCCTTTTAATCACTCCCTCCCTCCCTCGAGATAATGTGAGACTGTTTCTTGCTCCAAACCAGACTA